>NC_056746.1:1332766884-1333066884 GCF_019279795.1 Protopterus annectens | reverse complement strand
TGGTGGTGGACTCCATTATAAGAAAAATGTGGCTAGGGCATTCCCTGATGAGTCTCATCAATGTGGTGGTGGACTCCATTATAAGAAAAATGTGGCTAGGGCATTCCCTGATGAGTCTCATCAATGTGGTGGTGGACTCCATTATAAGAAAATGTGCCTAGGGCATTCCCGGATGAGTCTCATCAATGTGGTGGTGGACTCCATTATAAGAAAAATGTGGCTAGGGCATTCCCTGATGAGTCTCATCAATGTGGTGGTGAACACCATTATAAGAAAAATGTGGCTAGGGTGTTCCCTGAGGAGTCTCATCAATGTGGTGGTGGACTCCATTATAAGAAAAATGTGGCTAGGGCATTCCCTGATGAGTCTCATCAATGTGGTGGTGGACTCCATTATAAAAAAATGTGGCTAGGGCATTCCCTGATGAGTCTCATTAATGTGGTGATGGACTCCGCATTCCCTGATGAATCTCATCAATGTGGTGGTGGACTCCACATTCCCTGATGAATCTCATCAATGTGGTGGTGGACTCCATTACAAGAAAAATATATCAGATGCACGAAAAGACAAAACCGCGAAAGCTCACATGAGCAAAAATGCTAGGAATCGAAACTGTGATTGTGGGGTCGTGTTACAGTGAGGAGTGGGATATTTGCCCTTTCCTCACTGTAGTGCGACCTTGGAGTTGGAATATATAGTTATCGGGGGGTGCAGCCCCCCACAATAGCAAGTTCGATTACCGGCATTTTCACTCATGTGAGCGTTCTTGGTTTAGTCTTTTCGGGCTTATAATATAGACCCAGTTTCTGCTTGTCTTTTCTTTTGCACTCCATCAGCTTTAACGTAGGATGATTACCTCAGTCTGGCATCTGTAATTGTGCTTATCCAGTTTGGAATGCCTGGAACTTTTCTCATCTTTCTTGTACTCAGCCACAAAGGAAACAATACTTCCCAACTAAGACAAAGTACAGTTGTGTACACTTACCATAAATGTAGTTGTTCGAGTGTATTCACTATTGCAGTCATTACATTTGGGTAATCTGCCGGCAGGTTGCCCTCAGTCATCCTGACTAACAAAGTCTTGGGTCCTGCGTCGGTTGTTGTCCCTTCTTCCATGACATCAGGTCATCAGGGGTATAAAACATGCAGCCGACACCATTTTCATCAGTTTTTCTTGCCCCAGATGTCAGGTGCCCCTCAAATGGGCAGCAATATATATATATATATATATATATATATATATATATATATATATATATATATATACACACACATGTAATTTAGAACACAAAAAATATACCTCCAAATAAAAGCAAATACAACAAAAAGGCTTTTGAGCATAGTAATAGAAAGAAGAGGTATAAAAAGAGAAAAGTAGGGGGGGCAGGCGGGTGGGTAACCAGGACTGCAACAGTGAATACACTCAAACATCTACATTTATGGTAAGTGTGCACAACTGTACTATGTTCTTTGTGTTTCACTGTTGCAGTCATTACATTTGGGTAGAATCCCAAAGCTATGGTTGGGAGTATGGAATTATACAGCATTAGGAGCAACTATAAAGCCCTGCAGGACAGCAGTGGCAAAGCCTGCTCTGGATTTAGGGAAGAGAGGTAAATGGTAATCCTTGGTGAACGTATGAACTGAGCTCCAGGTAGCAGCTTCTAGAATGTCTCTTGTAGGAACCCCTCTGAGAAAGGCTGAAGTAGATGCAGCCCTGGTGGAATGGGATCTGATCCCCTTGGGGACAGGTTTACCATGATGCATGTAGCAGAAACTAATACAATGGCCTATCCATTTTGAAATTGTCTGCTTTGAGATAGCCTTTCCCTCTGCCCCTGCAGCAAATGCCACCAGTAATTGCTCAGATTTTCTTAGAGATTTGTCTTGTTCAAGTAGAATCTTAGTTGTCTGTGTACATCCAATGAATGCAGAATCCACTCCCCCTTGTTCTGTGGATTTGGGAAAAAAGTTGGCAGATGAACGGTCTGATTAAGAGCCACACTAGATACCACTTTAGGCATAAAGGATGGATTGGTCCTGAGTGCTAACCTGTTCAGGTAGAAAATAATAAAAGGCTCCACTGCTATGAGAGCCTGTAGTTCTGAGATCCTTCTAGCTGAAGTGAGTGCTAAAAGAAAAGCTGTCTTCCAAGAGAGAAATTTTATGTCTGCAGTAGCAGCTGGCTCAAGAGGAGGCAGGGTGAGTTTTTCCAACACAAAATTGAGGTCCCATGCAGGAGTTGGTGCTCTCCTGGAAGGTCTTAAATTTTTGGCCCCTGTGAGATACTGCTTTAGCAGGGGATGAGAAAAGAGGGGAGGCTCTGTGTTGTAATGAGCTGAAATGGCAGAGGCCTGGATTTTTATGGAAGAGAAAGATAGGCCCTTGTGAAGCATCTCAGTTAAGTATTGCAGAATCTGAGGAATATTGGACATTGCTGTGATTATTCCTTATGCTTGGTTCCAGGCACAGAATCGTTTCCATTTATCAGCATAAGATTTTCTAGTACTAGGCCTTCTAGCCTCCAAAATGACATCCATCACAGGTTTGCTGAGAGATGTAGCTGCTGAAATTAGTTGATTAGCCATGCTGCAAGATTCAGAGTTTGGAGCTGAGTGTGCAGAATTTGATAGTTCTGCTGAGACAGTAGGTAAGGTGTCTGAGGCAGGTACCACAAAGGAAGGTGTGACATACTGCGTAGGAGCGGGTACCAGTGTTGGCGAGGCCAGTCTGGAGCAATCAGAATCATTTTTGTTTTTTTTCTGTCTGACTTTTAGTAATACCTTGGAGAGCAAAGGCAGAGGGGGAAAAGCATAGGCTGATAGGTTTTTCCATCTGAAGGATGGAGCATAAACTTTCCAAGCTTTTTTGTGATGGATTCTTGTGCAGAATTTGTCCAACTGATAGTTTTGGGGTGAGGCAAAAAGATCTATGTCTGGGCTCCCCCATTTGCGTGTCAACATGCAGAAGATTTGCGGATCCAGTTTCCATTCGTGTGGGTCCATAAGATTTCTGCTTAGTTCGTCTGCCAGAGTATTTTGCTTTCCTGGCAGGAATTGAGCTTGTAGATGTATTTGGTAAGTCAAGGCTGTGTTCCACAAGGCCATGGCTAGTCTGCAAAGGGGGTAGGAATGGGTACCCTCCTGCTTGTTTATGTACCACATGACTGTGGTGTTGTCCGTCTTTATCAATAGTTGTCCTGGATGAAGAAAGTCCTTGAAAGCTGTCAGAGCATTCTGTACAGCTAGCATCTCTTTCTGGTTGATATGCAGGTGCATTTGATTTGGGCTCCATTCGCCCTGAATGAATCTCCCTGCCAGATGCACCCCCCAAGCACAGTCTGATGCATCTGTAGTCTGGGTTTGGGTGGCAGGGGGGTGAATAACAGTCCCTTGTTTTGGTGACAGGCCTCTGCCCACCATAGGAACTCTTGCTGCAGGCAAGGAATGATAAGAATCATTGTTTCCAGGCTGTGACAATGTTGACTCCATAAGCTTTTTAGGTACCATTGAAGTTTCCTCATATGCAGTCTTGCATATGGAAGTAGAAGAATGCAGGAAGCCATGAACCCCAAGGCCTACAGAATTTGTCTTGCAGATAACTGGGTTTTTGTGGCCACTTGTTTGAAGTAAGTCATCAATTAGATTTGTTTGTCTTGCATGAGGTAAGCCATCTGGGCAGTTGTATTCAAGCTTGCACCCAGGAATGTAATTTTTTGAAAGGATACTAGCTGTGCTTTCTTTTCGTTTATGGTGTACCCTAGGCAAGTTAGAAGCCTTTTTACAAACGCCAGATGCTGTAGAACAGTGCCCTTGTTTTCTGCCTGAATTAGACAATTGTCCAGATAAGGATAAATTTGAATATTTCTTTGTCTGCAAAATGCAATTACTGGTGCTAGGCACTTTGTGAAGACCCTGGGTACAGTAGATAAGCGAAACGGCAGTGCAGAGAACTGGTAATGCAAATGTCCTGCTTTGAAGCAGAGGTATCTTCTGCAAGTCTCCATGACTGGGATATGTAGGTAAGCCTCTTTAAGTCTAGAGTTACCAACAAGGCATCCTTGCCTAGCATAGGCAGTAACTGTTGTAGAGTCAGCATCTTGAATTTTGGAATGTCCAGGAAAGTATTTAGAATGGATAAGGAATGTCCAGGAAAGTATTTAGAATGGATAAGGAATGTCCAGGAAAGTATTTAGAATGGATAAGGAATGTCCAGGAAAGTATTTAGAATGGATAAGTCCAGAACTGGATGCCATTATTTGTCTTTTCTGGGTACCAGGAAAAGTCTTGAATAAAAACCTTGTCCCTTTTCCTTTTCTGGCACTGGTTGAATAGCCCCCATATTCATGAGGGACATAACTTGTTTCTGGGCCTCTGCCCACTGATTTGGAGGCAGATCTGGCCATCCGTTTGGAAATGGCAATGTGTGGAAATGAAATCTGTATCCCTGGGATACTATATTTAAGACCCACTTGTCCTGGGTAATTAGATGCCAACTTTGTGCATGAAGTGCTAGTTTTCCCCCCAAAGGGGCTGCCAAAAGATAAGTGCTTGGAAATGGCAGAGGAAACTCATTGAGACTGTTTACCATAGGGAGGTGCCTTGCTACTTCCAGATTTGGAGGTGGAGACACCCCATTGTTTTGTTCTGTAAGTTCCTTGTGACTGAAACCTGGAGCCTTTGGAGTGTCTGGGTTTGACCTGAGCATCTCTGGTGGGTACTGGAAAGGACCAATTCTTAGTAGGCCAGTGCCTACTGAACCTGGGTGGCTGCATTTGTAGGAAATCTTTTACAGTTTGCATAGATTTAGCTTTGTCTTTCATCTTTTTCAAAACTTCTTCTGCCTTATTACCAAATAGACTGTCCTGTCATATAGGAGCATCCAACAATTTTGCTTTAACATGATCAGGCAGATTTTGCTCCTTGAGCCAAGCATGCCCTCTTATCACAGATCCAGTTACAGTGGTCCTGCAAGAGGCCTCCAAGGAATCAAAACCACATTGCAAAGTATGCTTTCTAACTTGTTCAGCTGAATGCAATAAATCCCGTGACTCTATTTTCCACACAGTCAGAAATCAACATAATTTTCTGTTTAAGTAAGCCCATGACATGCTGCTGATATTTAAGAATATGAAATTGACAGTTTAAAGCCCTGATTGCCAGGGTTGCAGATGTGTTAACCTTCTTACCCCATCTATCCAGCACCCTGGAGTCTCTATCTGTAGGGGTAGGATTTTTAGCAGTAGAAGCCTTAACACCCTTGGGACCCTGAGAAATTGTTTCAGGGTCAGCAGTAGGGTTTTTAAAAAGAAATTTGTGGGAGTCAGGAACCCTGAAATATCTGTCTGGCTTACTAGGAGCCGGAGGCAGGGAATCAGGAGCCATGCTGGATTCTGAAAAAACATCATCAGCAATGTCTAGAACAGGATGTATAGCCAAAGGCCTATGCTGAGGAAGAAAAAGGAAATCCCTAAGCCTCTTTTTGGATTCTGAAAAATCCTGACTCTCCCAATGAAAATGTTCCCTTAAGGTATGCAAAATTTCTCCAAAAGAAAAATCTTCAGGAAGAGAAGCAGAAGGGATGGATTATTCTGCATCAGAGTCCTCATAAGGTGGAATAGATAATTCCTGATCAGAAGGGGAATCAGAATAAATGGAAACCTGATCTGAAGATTCATAATCAGTCCCTTGCCTAGGCCTCTTAGCAGGAGGGGGTTGGGAACCCCTGATCAAGGTAATTAAATCCTCAGCCATTTTGATCATTTGTATTTTAGGCATAGGGGCCTGTGCATGTGGCCCATGCGTCGGTTTTTTAGACATAGATGTTGGTTTTGGCCATGTTTTTGAAGATGGCGTTGGTTTAATATACAAATCTTTAGGCCTGAAAACACCCTCAGAAGCTGGTGCCTGCTCAGCGGTTCCAGACCTATCTAAGGTAGAGACATCCGCGGGTTCAATACTTAAAGTGTCTCGCGGCACACTGGACTCCGAATGGGTCTCAGTAGAGGCCTGCGAATCAAAAGTAGCATGCATCAGGGGCTGCAAAAGCACCTCACTGAGTACCAGTGAATTGGCGACTGGCTTAGGAAGCTTCTTCGTCGGTTTTGGACCTCAACAGTCTGTCTCTGTCTTTTTCTTTACATTTTTTGTGGATTCCAGTAGTTGGATTGCTAACCGATGACATTTCTGGATAGTTAAATCTTGAGCCAAAATATTTAGATGCAAAAATATGCCAACGCTTAATAGTGCGTTGGATAAATTTAGCACAAAACTGACAGCAAGGTACGTTGTGGTCAGGGCCTAGGCAAGGAATACAGTACAAATGAAAATCCTTATGAGCTATTTGCTTCCCACAAGTAATACAATTATTAACTTTTACTGACATCAGTAAGGAGCAAGAAACTCGAAAACGAAAATTTCAGGAGTTGGCTGACCAGCACTTGCGAACTGCTTCTGCTTTGGGCACCGCGCGGCAAAAAAGACTGATGAAAATTGAGTCGGCTGCATGTTTTATACCCCTGACAACCTGACGTCATGGAAGAAGGGACAGCAACCGACACAGGACACAAGACTTTGTTAATCAGGCCGACTGACGGCAACCTGCCAGCAGATTACCCAAATGTAATGACTGCAACAGTGAAACATGAAGAACATCCCCCAAATGTTAGAGATAAAAAGGAGTAGGCCATCCTGAGATTCTGCTCATGTTTAAGTTCCTGCAACTTGCAGTGTTTCTTCAATGTATTTCTTTAAAGAAAACTAGTCATTTCTAATCCATAATTACATAGGCATTTATTCCAGATATTACAGACCCACAGTTTCAGGCCTCACACTTGGGAAAGGGAGCCAGCCTACTACACAATGAGACACATTACAGTGTGAATTACTTGGGAAAGTAAGACAAAGATTTGGAATGAAGACTTATCTCCTTGTTGAAATACAGGTATCCAGTTCATAAAAGTAAACAAAACAGAGCTGCCATACAAATACCTTTGAATCAGTACAGACAAGCGTCCAAAAGAGGCATTAGGCCACAAAATGCTATGATGAGTCTAAAGTTGTAAATGTACTCACTGCCTCCTCAAATCTGTAACTTTACCACTATATGATCAAGGGTATTATGCCAGAAACTAGCACAATAGACCTCAAAGTTCAGGACCCACAAGGTCAAGATCTGAACAAAAAGAGGTCATGAGAAAGTCCAGCTGTGTGAGGCAGTCATCATAGAAGATGACGCTTGAGTAGAAGGATCACTGCTGCAGTATTTAAGCCATTATCCAAGGAAACTGCCTGCAGTTGGACTTCTACCCTTCCAGTTGGAGTTATAAACATCTCAGAAGTCATCAGAATGAAGCTGAACTTGCCTCCTTCCCAAAACATCAGTCTGTCATCTGGTTAAAAGGGATGGCAGCCTAAGCGGTTTTTCAGTTCTGTTTTGGAAGGAAGATCACCAGTAAGTGTGCCCAGCACTAGGACATCAGCTGCCCTGGAATTCAGTCTGAAAAACACTCGAGGACCTTAACAGTTCAGTTCACCGATTTGAGTAAGGAAGTTACCAGAGTGCTGAAGGCCCTCCTAAAAGTACACTTTTTAAAGAACTTAATATTCAAACTGGCAGTAGAAAAAAATAACAATTGGACAGAATTAGGAACTCATTTAACCCTCCCTCCTCCACCCTATGCCAACTCATGCAAGAAAAGGATGGAAAATGGTTGGACTTATACTGTGGCAGTAACCTTTCAATTTGAACATCTTGTTATGGTGAGCACTTTAGCAAAAGTGTAAAACACAGGCAAAGGAATCTACTGTTAAACAGCTCTGCTATGTTCATAGGTGTGTACTACGCTAATGGCCCTGGAGCCTTTACAAGCCTAGCCCATAAAAGTGCCCTGGCATCGTGCTGCCCAATGTTAGTTCCCAGTGCCTCTATCAAGTACAGCCACTGGGGTGATCCCCAGGGTGAACTTTCTATTTCCCATCCACTCATCACGACTTCTCTTGAAGAGGGCCAGTGAGGTGCTCTGCTTGACATGTAAGGGAAGTCTATTCCAGAGCATGGGCAGTCTTTGGGTTATGAACCTGTCCCTCCAGTATGTTCTGTTGACTGTGGTAATGAGGTTGAGATCTCTGGAGCATGTGGTGCGGAGGGACTGGGATTTCTTTAGATGTAGCATTTCTTACAGAGCTGGGTCAGACGTGGCTTTATAAGTCAAGCAGAGATAGTAGACGATATGAGACAGACAATAGCTGGAGTTTTTTGAGTCTGTCCATGTAGGACATGTATTTAAGGCCTAGGATCCTCTTTGTAAGGTACTTTTGTGGCCTTTCCAGCTGTTGCATGTGTCTAGTGAGGTACATGCCAAATGGGGCACTAATGGTTATGTAACTTTTGTGAATGGCATGCCCACTACAACTACACCAAAATGAGAACTGCTCCGCAGTGGATAAATAGGATTTTCTTCTACTAGGCTTCCTAGTCTTCTACATAACATGAAACACTTTCTCAGAGAAATGGTCAGTGCGCTGCAGGTTTGAATGTACTACACACCTGTTCTCCTGCATTGGGAAGGTGCAGAACTCTAGAGGCTGAACTGGTTATTCCTTGCAAACCAGAATTAGTTGAAATGAATGCCTAGCTGTGGTCGGGCTACCAGACTTAGTTTTGCTTCTGTTTTCACCTTCTGTGGCCAGTGGGTATGAGGGGAACTAGCAGAAAGTTATAAAGGAAAGCCCCTGTCCAAGGATGGAAATTATGTTCACAGCGCCTGCTCCCTTGCATGGAAGTCTGGTAAAGAATTGATGTAGCTGATAACTGGTAATTCTCCTATGATGCAAAGAGATCTACCCTTGGAATACTCCCATCTGTATTTCAGGATTTGAACAACCATGGTGTCCAACCACCATCTGTAGACATGAATAGATACTTTGTCTATCTATCTGTGCACACAATGCTAGACTGAAGGTATGCAAGTGACCAGGGAAGGTCTATTTGCGAGGCTACATCCTAGATCATCACATCCAGCCTACAAAACTGGTAGTAATGACTACTTCATGGCAGTGATGTTTTCTGCTACTGTATTCAGTGTGCTTGGTATTTTTTTTACATTGGAGTTGCTTTGCAGATTATTCACTTTCAATCCTTCAGTTCAGTAGAATGCAGCCCTTAGTAAGATCTGAGTAATCTGCATTCGATACCTACATACTCTCTGAGGTAACAGTGAGCATCCTAGTATCATTTATCATCTGTAGGGACAATAAGCCAAACTCCTCCTTGATGGATGGGATTGGAAGCAAAAACTTGTCCAAGAGATGCCTGTATCGTTGAATGACATATCTCATTCTTCATGGCCAAACAAAATACAACAGGACAAGACAATATAAAAAAGCTACCAGTTACTGCAAGTATCAGAACATTCCTGTGCTATTGCTAAGCCTTAACATAATAAATAGCATTATCTCTGCTCTGTAAACTGGAACTACATGTTGTAAAAAGCACAGGTAAATAATAACAAGGTGAAAAATGAAAACGTTACATTAACGACTGCTACAAAAATAGATTTTAGAAGGCAAAGCTCGCTGAAAAGCAAGATTTAAAGGTAACAATATGCACCAGAAGTGCAAACAGTTCTGCCTGAGATTAACAAAAGGTGACACTGACACGACAGTAATGCATAAACGGCAGCAGAGGGGCAGCTCCTCATTAGTAAGGCATTTCTGAAAGGAAGTAGAACACACTAGCTAAAGGCTCTGCAATGGCTAGTTCAAAATTATTAAACACGTGCTATAAAATGTGGATTCAGCCACAAGTACCAAAGTGAGAAAAATATTTATTACGGTTGATGTGAAGAGTGACTTGAAAAACTGTTAAAAAGAAAACAGGAAAACTTCATTAGTACCTACCTCAGGTGATTAAATACATTTTAGGAAACAAAATGCTGTGTTTATCTTGCAAAATAGTATATACTGGCCTAAAATTTTATTTATATTGTTTAAAAAACTAGAAATCTGGACCACAGAATATCGTGCAGAAAGTCGTTACTTATACAATATCACCTCAACACTAGCTATTACTTTACTATAGATGCATAAAACACAAAAGGAGGGCTGCTTTAACACAACATCCAATGAAGATCACAACTTAAAGGATAATAATAAAAGAAAACTGCAAATAGTTTAAATATAATCTAAATACTAAGGGTGTTACTCACAGTTTTAAATGCCAGACAACTGCACATTGTTGATTACATCTTCCTCAGTCATTTGTGTTCTAACATCTGAAATACTTCTTCAATAAGTCAGTAGTTGTGAAGTATAAAAGTTACATCACATAACAGAAATTATTTCTTAAACATCAAGATTCTAATAACTGGGAATAGCAGTTATATTAATTATTTTATACTGAATTTAATGCAGGTGATTAAACACTGAAATGTTCCTTCTTGGTACAAATATCAGCTCAGATGGGGGGCCCTCACTCCTCCACATACCCATTGAGCCCAGATGGGGCCTTTCACCCCTCCACATACCCACTGTGTCACTATCTTTTTCCCCATCTTCCACCAAACCTCTTAGAGCAAGAAATCTGGACACAACCATTAATAAAAGTGGGACAAAGGCCCAAAAATATAAACAATTTTTAAACAGTGCTCTAACAAACTTAGAAAGTTGATAGAAGAGCAGGTTTTGCAGTAACATGACTTTTCTGAAGGGCATGAAGTCTGAAACTCAAATGGCTGTAATTATTTTCTAACTTTAGTCTTTAATGATTTGCCACTAATTTGCCAGGAAAACATACTTTTATGAAAAACGGACCAAAAATTTCTGGCAAAAATCTGGACATTCTGCAAAAAAATATATAATTGAGAGGTATCCACTGAAAAAGTATAATAAAATAACACTAAACAAAAAGAGACACAATAGCTTTATAAGCAAATGCTCTTCAAAGTAAAATAAAATAAAATAAAAATTCACTTTTTTCTACAAGCTGGTGATTTTGAATTAGAATTTGTTTAACGTTTAAATAGAGACGGTTCATTATCTTATGGGGCAATACCCAGTCATTCTTGCATTAGCTATATTATGCTAATAAGCTGTGATGTCATACTCGAGTCTAAAAACACACAAATAAGAAGGGATGATTAAATACATGACATCATCATAACGGCATCAATAAAGCACAAGCAAATACTGAGATCTCTCTTCAGAAGTTTTTATACTTCCAATCCCCAATCTGTCATTTAGCAAAGATATTTATTTTATGCCTAAAATATTTTATGTTGCTCTGTATACATGCTCTTACGGTTTTAGCATCTAAAGTTCTTCAAAAGTAGGCAATGATTCTGCTGCAAACAGATGAAACTTTACTTCTGTAATGTTACTTACTATGTATTAAACTATCTACATATGTAAACAGAGCCACAGATGTGCTCTTTATCACTCAGAAACCTCTTGTTTATAAAATCCAGCAAGTTTTGGGTCATAGAAGTTTATATTAATAACTGTACCATGTAAGAACAGTTTAATGTTTTTTAGAGTCTTGTAAAGCACAGTTAGAGTGCATGTACTCATCATAAGGGTAGATGTTGTAAAACAGGATCACTGCTGTAGAACAACTCATAATGCTTTGTACTTAAATAGACATGCACGTACATTCATTTGTTTGGACTTGCAGACCTTTGGATATTCACTACAGCAGTGTTGGTTGCCTTCCAGTGCCGAAGAACCTAGAAGGATGCTTGGCAGAAGAAGATGAGTAGCCCAAGGATGCCCAGCAGAAGAGGAAGAGCAGCCCAAGGATGCTCAGCAGAAGAGGAAGAGCAGCCCAGGGATACTCGGCAGAAGAGGAAGAGGATGAGCAGCCCAGGATGCTTGGCAGAAGAGGAAAAATAGCCCAAGGATGCTTGGCGGAAGAGGAAGAGCAACCAAAAGATACTCGGCAGAAGAGGATGAGCAGCCCAGGATGCTCGGCAGAAGAGGAACAGCAGCCACTCCATTTTTAGTTCTCTTCTTGTGTAATTAACCCAAGCCATCAACAAATGTGTCTAATTCAGCCTGAAAGTGTGTGTGTGTGTGTGGGGGGGGGGGTGCTTTCACAACTGTATTGTGTTCATCAAATTATCTTTTTATTACAAAAACTATATAATAAACATGAGCTGTAGATAACACAGATCAACAATTTAAATACAGTCAAGAAATATGTTAAAGCATAGCACTGCTAAACCATTGATAATAGGTTATTTGCAAACTATCCAGCTGTTATGCATAATGAACATTTAAATGAAGACTCAATCAAATGCAGAACAGTGAAATGTATAACCATTTCATATTAACTAACAACTTTCAACAACACAGGACTAAACCAAATAAGAAAAGGAGAAAGAGACTATACAGAAGGCTTATTATGGAAAAATACCCTTTCCTTATTAACTAAAGTGTAATAGACTGAAGGTTATGACTCTGTATCATTCTGTGTGAATTAAAAGTCTTTTCTGATTTCATATTCATCCCCAATAAGTTAGAGTATTTCTTTACAAAGGTATCTAGTCTCCAAGAAGAAAAACTGGACAGGGTTTTCCATTCATGCTACCTACGGTTTTGTGACAACTGAAAAGCATAAAAGTGATAGTTTTTGGGTTCAGTTTAAATGCATCTGCTGATGAAAGTACCCCAGGATCCAAACATCTGCCTTACAGGATATGTGGACTACAACAACTTGCTATCTAATTCAGCAGAATTGCTCCATAGACTTCTCACTCATGGGCATTCCAAGAGCTTATGATGGTCATCTGCTAAAAAGTTCAGGCATTCTGAGCATGTGACTGATAACTGATTGCTGTTCTCTCCCATGAGCACTGGGCACCAGTAGTCTTGATGCATCAGCTGCACTGGGCACCAGTAGCCTTGGTACTTCAAGCTTAAATCGATGCAGTAGCAGTCTGGGGTGGGTGACAACTGTTTAATAACATCCAGTTGTGTTGACGATAAGAGAATTAAGGTTGTACACTTAAAATTATTAATATGACCAGTTAGCCTCTTGTCATGTTCAGAAAGTGTTGTCCTGGAATAGAAGAGGTGGACAACACTGCATGACAGTTTCAATGGTGGTGGTGGTATTGAATGCTTGCTGAGAGCAGGTCTATGTGAAATTAGGCAAGAGGATAGTGGACAGGAAGGCATGTCTCAGTTGTAAGTATCTCTGGAAGTCAGTAGGCAAAAGATTATAAGAAGCATGCAGGCATGAGAAGGTGGCAAAGGAATGCCTCAGACATCTTGCTCAAGAGCTGATGCATACACTTCAAGCCTTTGTTGGTGTTCCACATGACTGGCTTATTCTCTATTGCAAACAAAGGGTTCCCCCAAACCGGTGTAAGTGTGCACCATAGCTCAAGATCTGGAAGACAGGTGCATAGTTGTTTTATAAGGTTGATCAAAATGATCACTGCTGCAGTCTCATACACAATGCTTCTGGCAGCTACCTAATAAACAAGGTGACTTCTGAGTGTTAAGTTCATGTTTACCTACAAGAAAGTTCAACAAAAAGGAAACACACAGTTTACACAAGAGGTTCAGTCTGCAGTACTCAATCAATTGCAGTCCCAAATAAACTCTCAATGGTAAACACAAATACTCTGCAAACTTTACATAGTTCAACAAACATGTAGCGTTTCTTTTCTGTCAGACTGCAGTATCCACTTCAGATGAGGTTCTGGCAACAAAGCTGCCTCAAATAAATGCATGGTCTCTTACAGGGACCTCACAAGACAGAGCTTAGCTTCATAACACTTCTCTTTATACTTACTCACAGGCATGAGTACACTGAAGCCCCTTTGCCATACAGTTCTAATAAGCAGGATACATCGAAGTGACCTTTCCTTTGAAAGGTATCATCTCTTTTTCCTCATATGAACATTCTCTGCATTGCCTTCCTTCTAGTGCATGTAACATAACTCCTTGTAGAGTCCTCATAGGATCCTCTTCAGACCCAAAGGTCCTGAATATGGAATTAGCAAGGCACTGTGCCTTAAATAAGCTTGTCTGCAGCTGTCCCTGATTAACTTTTAGCTGAGTACCTATGTCTGTGCTAGTACATTTAAAGGGACCAGCCACCACTTTGTTACAATTGCATGTATCTTACTATACCAGTGTTCACACAGCCTACATGCTGCAGCAATGTCAGACGTCTCATATGGCACACAATGGTCATATAAATGTGCCCGAATTATAGCCAAAGTGCTACTCATGCAGATGGAACGAACATTTAGTACAAGACTAAGAACACTTACCAAGTGTTACTGTTGAGAGAAGGTATGTCAAGTCAGGAGGACTATGGGAAAAAAACATTAAGATCTTAAGCCCACCATTTATTTATCCTTGCCATTTATTATTTACATTACACTACAAGCACTAAACTGTGCTTTACATTCCACATTTGGATGATGGTTAGTTCTGTTTTGTCTTTTCTATATGGCTTGCTCTTTGCTGAAGCACCTCAGTGCAATGTATGCAGTAAGATTTTTGTATGTAAATATAGGTACCTGTATACTTGCATGTGCTGTGGAGCGTTCCATCCTCGGCCTCTGCTGAAAATGGAATATGCTCAGATGGAATTTCCCACTGAACAATGCACACAAGTAGACAAATACATAAAGATAAATGTTTTGCTAGTAAACCTAAATAATACAAGAATGCAAATGGACAGGAACTTTAACAGACATCAAAAAGGAGGGTGTAAACTACAACAAAAATTCATGAGTTTACAGTTTCTTTATAAGAATTTATTGCACTGCTATTCTAACTTGGGAGACTCTCCCAAGGAAACCTAAAGCCTCATATTCATAATTAGTACATGCAAGACAGGCATAGTACACAGGCAACATAAGCAATGTTAATTAAATGACATGTCAGCCATTCAGAACTTACGTAGCTGGACAGCTCGATGTCTTCCTGAATCTTTGTTGCTGGGCTGAACCAATGGAGCAAAGGACACAGCCAAAATTTTCTTGGTTTCCCAGGTGTTGGCAGTTGTCCGTGTTATCTTGATCAACTAGAAGTAATCATGAAAACAAAATGAGAGAAATCAAAAACAAATATTTGCACCCAAAGACACTCTGCTTCTTTATTATGGCAAATAAGCTAAATTATGCATGGCTGATAAACACAACAAATACACTAAAATTAATTTCTCAAGCTGAAATTTAAATACACTACACAGCCATTAAGGGCTAACCAGAATCAGCGACGTGTCACATTTTCCAAATTAATGCTAGAACAGATCCTACTTCCACAGTAGATTTATTTCTAAAGCTAGTCTGCTGACCAGGCAGTTTCTCTCTCTCTCTCTCTCTCTCCGTCTCTTTGACAGGGATAAAAAATTTAACTAATTTTCTACCTAAAAGACAAGCCTGTAGTACTTGTTCTTGAATCCTGCTTCATCTCCTAAATTAACAGCTTCTGCTAGAAATGTGACTAAACATTAACAATCTTTCTAAAAACAAGGTATATGTCAATATTCCTCAGAAATACATGCTTCCAGCATCATAACCTTTGCCCTCATTTTTTAACATATGTCTATCTCAAGTCATATTTTTATTCTGAGAGAACATGACTCGTCTATTAGCCATGCATCTGAAAGACTCAGGCGACAGATGAAATCCCATTTAAATACAACCGCTCCACAGACTCATTTTAAAAGCAAAGTAAGCTATACCTGAAGTGAATTCAACACAACCTTTTCTCATCAGCAGTGGACGTGATGCACTCAGGCTACGGTCTTGTTCCTCAATACCTTCCATTGCTCAGGACTGAAGCATTAGATACAAGAGAAATGTCATCCTGCCAAAGCACAGCAGACTAGATTTTGAATTAATCTTCTGGTCTTAAAGAAGACAGTTTAGCAGGATTCAACTTCTTCAAAATGTAATACTTTAAACCTGGGACCTGCTTAATAATTTACCAGGTAGAAGCATGGCTTTGTCACTCTGAGTAGAAAATGCAACTGTCACAAAGCACAAAGGAGGTGCTCTTGAGAAATGTCCTTGAAATTATATATATATCTCTTTTCATTATCTTGGCCAAAACACTCGTGTCTTCCATTTAGTCATCTTCATGGCCACCTGTAATTCACAACCTACATGACCTTCATAAGAGTCTCAGTTACCATGATGACCTCAGCAAGGTTTGCCACATAAAATTATATGTGGACTATTGTAATCTGAGCTGGTCACAACATCTGATCCAGCCATAGTTCTCAGAGAAAATAACTCAGCATAGATGTTGTCTGAATGCCATGTTTGCCTGGAGTAGTAAACTGTCAACTGAACTAGTTTCTCCAATGTTCCTTAAACTCCGTCTCCTGTACTGGAAGGGAGTTCTTCTCATGAGTATCTCATATTCATTAGTTACAAACATCTCAACTTCTAAGAAAAGATAAAACAATCATAAAATAAAACATACTATGGATGAACTGCTTATTGTGCATGTAATGAGAATGTTGACTCATTTAGTTGTTGTAACAAATAAGGTTGAAAAGATGGGCCATTAAGGGCTACCAACGTGGGATAAACAAGGACACTCCTAAGTCACATTTGCACTAAGTTCAAGAGTTCAAGCAACTGATAAATAAAAAATGCAAATACTATACATCCCTAATTGTGCCCTAGAAGCCATCAGCAATACCAGGCTGGAAGAACATGATGCATGTGGTGGGCTACAGGAAACAACTAGTTCTATCAGGTTTGAGGGACACATGCCAGGCAGGGTGTGAACCAGGAGTACCAAGACTTTACATATAGTGCAACAGCAGATAGCCAGTGTCACCTTCACACTACAGGAGTATGGTAGCACCAGTGGGCATCCATAAGTACCCATACTGCTGGGTTCTGCAAACCCTGAAACAAATCAATCTCCTGCTCAGAACTGCAGGTAAAACGTCTTGAATAGTCACAGAAGGAAGAAAATGAAGGCACTAGCAACTGCTTAATGCAAACTCTATCTGTTGCCATCAAAAAATGTAAACACTGGCAAGGCACAGAAGGAAGCCTCTGTAGGACTCACAGCAAGTCTTCACAGAAACAGTAACCCGAGATACAATAAATCTAGCAAAGCATCACTTCCTGCAAAACAAGAAGTTGAACATTACCAGAACCAGATAATCACATATTAAATGGGGTGACATAATCCTCAAAAATAAATAAATGTATTAAAGTTCAAATCTGTCAAAACCTTTCAATACATTATAAACGAAATGAAATAAACCACAATAATTTGGAAACAGCAGAACCATACACAGAATCACTACAGACATCCACTACTCATATCTGTCACCCACGTACCTCTACCAAAAGTAATCTAATAATACCACATCATCTACATAACACTACCAAAAGTAATTTAATAACACCACATCATCCACATACCACTACCAAAAGTAATTTAATAACACCACATCATCCACATACCACTACCAAAAGTAATTTAATAACACCACATCATCCACATACCACTACCAAAAGTAATTTAATAACACCACATCATCCACATACCATTACCAAAAGTAATTTAATAACACCACATCATCCACATACCATTACCAAAAGTAATCTAGCACCAGTGACCAGCATTAAATATCAGGTGCCAATATCAGACAGCTCTGCTCCCATTAACGGTTACTCCCTCCCTGGTCAAATCAGACCACAAATGACTCACACATTCAACGTTAAACTTCAGCAAGAAGCACACTTCAATACCTCAGTATTAAGAGATTATGCCAGTTCTAATCTACAGAAAAGTATAGTTGTGTACACTTACCATAAATGTAGATGTTCGAGTATATTCACTGTTGCAGTCATTACATTTGGATAATCTGCTGGCAGGTTGCCCTCAGTCAGCCTGGTTAACAAAGTCTTGGGTCCTGCATCGTTTGCTGTCCCTTCTTCCATGACGTCAGGTCGTCAGGGGTATAAAACATGCAGCCGATGCCTTTACATCAGTTTTTCTTGCCCCAGATGTCAGGTGCCCCCCCAAATGGGAAGCCAAAAAAAAAAAAAAAAAAAAATATATATATATATATATATATATATATATATATATATATATATAATATAAAATACCAAAAGTATACCTCCAAACAAAAGCAAATGCACCAAAAAGGCTTATAAGTGTAGTAAAAGAAAGTAGAGGCACAGTAAAAGAAAAAAACAGGGGGCTGGAGGGAGGGCAACCAGGACTGCAACAGTGAATACTCTACATTTATAGTAAGTGTACACAACTGTACTATGTTCTTCATGTTTCACTGTTGCAGTCATTATTGGGTAGATTCCCAAAGCTAAGGTTGGGAGGATGGATTTATACAGCATTAGGACTGGCTATAAGGCTCTGCAGAATGGCAGTGGCAAAGCCAGCTCTGGATTTAGAGAAAATTGGTAAATTATAATGTTTGGTGAAAGTATGAACTGAACTCCAGGTAGCAGCTTCTAGAATATCCCTGGTACGAACACCTCTGAGAAAGGCTGTAGAGGTAGACGCAGCCCTGGTATAATGGGATTCTGATCCCCTGATCCCCTGATTCCCTGAGGGATAGTTTTTCCATGGTGTTTATAGCAGAAATGAATACAATGGCTTATCCATTTGGAAATGGTTTGCTTTGAAATAGCCTTTCCCCTCTGCCCCTGCAGCAAATGCTACCAGCAGTTGTTCAGATTTTCTTTGAGATTTAGTTCTTTTCAAGTAAAATCTAAGTTGTCTGTGTACATCCAATGAATGCAGAATCCACTCCCCCTTGTTCTGTGGATTGGGAAAGAAAGTTGGCAAATGAATGGTCTGATTAAGAGCCACACTGGATACCACCTTGGGCATGAAGGATGGATTGGTCCTGAGAGACACCCTGTCTGCATGAAAAATGATGAAAGGCTCCACTGCCATAAGGGCTTGTAATTCAGAAATCCTTCTAGCCGAAGTGACTGCTAACAGGAAGGCTGTTTTCCAGGAGAGACATTTTAAGTCTGCAGTAGCAGCTGGCTTGAAAGGAGAGAGAGTGATTTTCTCCAATACAAAGTTAAGGACCCAGGCAGGGGTTGGAGCTCTCCTGGATGGTCTTAAGTTTTTGGCCCCTCTGAGATACTGCTTTAGCAGAGGATGAAATAAGAGGGGAGGTTCTGTGTTGCAATGAGCTGAAATGGCTGAGGCATGGATTTTTATGGAAGAAAAAGACAGGCCCTTGTGAAGCATCTCAGTTAAGTATTTCAAAATCTGAGGAATGTTGGGCACTGCTGTGCTTATCCCTTGAGATTGATTCCAGACACAGAATCTTTTCCATTTGTCAGCATAAGATTTTCTAGTACTAGGTCTTCTCGCCGCCAAAATGACATCCATCATATGTTTGCTGAGGGATGCTAAGGGTGAATTTAGGTGATTAGCCATGCTGCAAGATTCAAAGTTTGGAGCTGAGGTTGCAGAATTTGGTTGTTCTGGTGAGACAGTAAGGAAGGCGTCTGAGGCAGGTGCCACTGTGAAATGTGTGACACACTGTGCAGGACTGGATACCAGTGTTGGCAAGGCCAGTTTGGAGCAATCAAAATCATTTTTGGTTTGTCCTGTTTGACTTTTAGTAAAACGTTGCAGAGCAGAGACAGAGGGGGAAGGCATAGACTGATAGTTTTTTCCAGCTGAAGGACAGATCATCCACTTTCCAGGCTTTTTTGTGATGAGTTCTTGTGCAAAACTTCTCCAACTGATAGTTCTGGGGTGAGGCAAAAAGATCTACATCTGGGCTCCCCCATTTGCATGTCAACATGTTGAAAATCCATGGTTCCAGTTTCCATTCATGTGGGTCCATGAGATTTCTGCTTAGTTTGTCTGCCAGAGTATTCAGCTTTCCTGGCAGGAATTGAGCTTGTAGATGTACTTCATAGCTCAAGGCCGTGTTCCACAATGCCATGGCTAGTCTGCAGAGGGTTTAGGAGTGTGTACCCCCCTGCTTGTTTATGTACCACATAACCGTGGTGTTGTCCGTCTTTATCAGTAATTGTCCTGGATGAAGGTAGTCCTTGAAGGCTGTCAGTGCATTCTGTACAGCTAGCATTTCTTTTTGATTTATATGAAGGTGCATTTGATTTGGGCTCCATTTGCCCTGAATGCACTTCCCTGCCAGATGAGCCCCCCCATGCATAGTCTAAAGCGTCTGTAGTTAGGGTTTGGCCGGCAGGGGGTGGTGTGAATAGCAGTCCCTTGTTTTGGTGGCAGGCCTCTGCCCACCAAAGGAACTCTTGGCGCAGGCAAGGAATGATAGGAATCATTGTTTCCAGGCTGTGACAATGTTGACTTTTTAAATACCACTGAAGTTTCCTCATATGCAGTCTTGCACATGGAATTAGAAGAATGCAAGAGGCCATGAACCCCAAGGCTTGCATTGTTTGCCTTGCAGAAAACTGGGTTTTTGTAGCCATCTGTTAGAAGTAAGTCACCAAATGAATTTCCTATTCTGGCGTAAGGAAAGCCATCTGGGAAGCTGTATTCAAGCTTGCGCCCAGGAATGTAATTTTTTGAGATTTCTTTTCGTTTATAGTGTACCCTAGACAAGTTAGAACCCTTTTTACAAACGCCAGATGTTTTAGAAGAATGTCCTTGTTTTCTGCCTGAATTACACAATCGTCCAGGAATGGATATATTTGAATATTTCTTTGTCTGCAAAATGCAATTACTGGAGCCGGGCACTTTGTAAAGACCCTGGGCGCAGTAGATAAGCCAAAGGGCAGTGCAGAGAATTGGTAAATCAAGTAGCCTGCTTTGAAGCGGAGGTATCTTCTGCAAGATTCCCTGATTGGGATATGCAGGTAAGCCTCTTTTAAATCTAGAGTTGCCAACCAGGCATCTTTGCCTAGCATAGGATCTTGAATTTTGGAATGTCCAGAATGGTGTTTAGACTAGATAAGTCCAGAATTGGACGCCATGTTTTGTCTTTTCTTGGTACCAGGAAAAGTCTGGAATAGAAACCTTGTCCCTTTTCCTCTTCTGGTACTAGCCGAATAGCCCCATGTTCATGAGTGAAAGTACCTGTTTCTGGGTCTCTGCCCACTGATTTGGGGGCAGATCTGGCCATCTGTTTGGAGTTGGTAAAGTGTGGAAATTAAATCTCTATCCCTGGGATATTATATTTAAAACCCATTTGTCCTGGGTTATAAGTTGCCAGTTTTTTGCATGAAGAGCCAGTTTCCCCCCCAAGGGGGCTGCTAAACGATAAGTGCTTGGTAAGTCTAGTGGAAAGTCATTGAGACTGCTAACCATAGGGAGGTGCCTTGTTGTTTCCAGATTTGGAAGAGGTGGCACCCCATTGCTTAGTTCTGAAAGTCCCTTGGGACTGAAACCTGGTGCCTTTGGAATGTCTGGGTTTGACTTGAGCGGTTCTCGAAGGGACTGGAAAGGACCAGTTCTTAGTAGGCCAGTGCCTACTACATCTTGGAGGTTGCACTTGCAAGAAATCGTTCACAGTTTGCATAGATTTAGCATCATCTTCCATCTTTTTTAGAACTTCTTCAGCCTTATTACCAAACAGACGGTCCTGTTGTAAAGTAGCATCCAACAGTTTTGCTTTAACATAATCAGGCAGAGATTGCTCTTTGAGCCAAACATGCCTCCTTAGCACAGATCCAGTTACAGCAGCCCTGCAAGAGGCCTGCATAGAATCAAAACCACACTGCAAGGTATGTTTTCCAACTTGTTCAGCTGAATGCAGTAACTCCTGTAAATCTTAATTTTCCACACAGTCAGAAATCAACATCATTTTCTGTTTAAGCAGTCCCATGATATGCTGCTGATATTTTAGCATATGGAATGGACAGTTTAAAGCCCTGACTGCTAAGGTTGCAGAAGTGTAGACCTTCTTACCCCATCTATCCAGAGCCCTGGAATCTCTATCAGATGTGGTAGGATTTTTAGCAGTAGAAGCCTTAATGTCCTTGGGGCCCTGAGAAATGGTTTCAGGATCCGCAACAGGATTTTTGAAAAGAAATTTTTGGGAGTCAGGAATCCTGTAATATCTATCTGGCTTACAAGGAGCCAGAGGCAGAGAATCAGGAGCCATACTATATTCTGAAAACACATCATCCACAATGTCTAGAACAGGAGGTACAGCCAAAGGACTATGTTGAGGAAGAAGAAGAAAATCCCTAAGCCTCTTTTTAGATTGAGAAAAATCCTGACTTTCCCAATGGAAATGTTCCCTTAAGGTATGTAAAGTTTCCCCCAAAAGAAAAATCCTCAGGGGGAGAAGTTGAAGGAATGGAATCTTCTGCATCAGAGTCCTCATAAGTAGGTATAGACAAATCCTGTTCATTAGAAGAGTCAGAAGAAATAGAATCCTGTTCAGAAGATTCATAGTCAATTTCTTGCCTAGGCCTCTTTGAAGGGGGGGGGGGTTGACTACCCCTGATTAGAGTAATTAAATCTTCAGCCATTTTGATCATTTGTTTTTTAGGCATAGGGGCCTGCACATGTGGCCTAGGCATCGGTTTTTTAGACATAGTTCGAGTTTTTGGCCTTAATATTGAAGATGGCGTCAGTTTAATATACAAATCTGTAGGCCTGAATACACCCTCAGAAGCCGGTGCCTGCACAGCGGCTCCGGACCCATCCAAGGTAGAGACATCCGCAGGTTCCAAAATTGAAGCATCTCGTGGCATGCCTGACTCCGAATGGGTCTCAGTAGAGGCCTGCGAATCAGAAGTAGCGGGTAACAGGGGCTGCGAAAGCACCTCACTGAGTACCGGTGAACTGGCGACTGGCTTAGGAGAAGCGTTGTCTGCAGTTTTGGACCTCAACGGCCTGTCTCTGTCTTTTTCTTTGCGTTTTTTAGATATTCCGGTAGTCGGATTGCTAACCGATGACATTTCTGGATAATTAAACCATGAGCCAAAATATTTAGAAGCAAAAATGTACCTACGACGGATTGTTTATAGATTAAATAAAGCACAGAACCAACAGCAAGGTACATCGTGGTCAGGGCCTAGGCAAGGAATACAGTACAAATGAAAGTCCTTATGAGGTATTTGTTTCCCACAAGTAATACAATTATTAACTTTTACTGACATCGGTAAGGAGCAAGAAAAAGTTTCCCCAACGGGGTACTTAGCTTTTTTATTGAAGACTTTGTTTCTGAAACTTGAAAATGAAAATTTCAGGAGTCGACCAACCGGCACTTGCGAACTGCTTCTGCTTCGGGCACCGCGCAGCAAGAAAGACTGATGTAATGGCGTCGGCTGCATGTTTTATACCCCTGACGAACTGACGTCATGGAAGAAGGGACAGTAAATGACGCAAGACCCAAGACTTTGTTAATCAGGCCGACTGAGGGCAACCTGCCAGCAGATTTCCCAAATGTAATGACTGCAACAGTGAAACATGAAGAACATCTGAGTGATTACCTGACTGAATGCAGCATCCTATTCCAACCTGATGACCTCACTGCTTAAGTGGAATTCTTTACTGCCAAATTCCATGCACATGTGAATAGCTGCATAAATGCATCTGTCTCACTCTGACAATGCCAAATTCAAAAATAAATCACTATGGTGGAACCCATGTATAGTAAAAGAAAGTACTCACTGCATGTAAAAATCAGTTATTCTTTTCCAGACTTACAATCTTTGTATTCTAGACTCAGTTTTAGCAGTTACCGTTACATCCCACAAATTGTTCACTAAGTTCAGACTGATTTTCAGTTACAATGTCTGTTTGCTTATGCACATTTACATCACACTGTTTAAACACATTTTTAATTTTCCAACTGCTTAAAATCAGCTATGAGCCCTCATTGTCCTTTCTGAAAATCAACCACCATAATATGTGTGTCTGTTTGTCATGTCTCTCTTTTGGGCTTCTATCTATCTGAAGCATTCAAGCACCATCTGGTTTAATTTCTCACTCGGCACAGAATGGATACCTCAGCTGGTATCTTTGTTAAAATGTTTCCTGTAACCTTTTGCCTAACCCAGATTTCCTCCCTGAAAGAGGTTAAACCTCTTTGAAACCACATCTGTTCCAGTGTTGTGGAATCAAACCTCTAACCAAACTGTAAACCAAATCAAAGACCATTTAAACATTCTTTGTTACAACAATTTCTGCATTGCCAAAAGCAATAACTGGAATTTCATTTGCATTTCTGTAATGTTCATTTAGTGATGATTTTAGTATCTCAAAGTCAGTTTGCAAGTCTTGCCATATTCTCTGCCTTGTTCTGCTTCTAAGTTATATACATGTTTTCAAGATAAATTAATCTATCAAGCAGACAACTTAGTACATTTGTGTTTGCTATTAATTTTTCTTCCAGTTGCTACAGTTAAATTCAGAGGTCTATCTAAAGCTGTTTTACAGACTCACAGGTTCACAGGTATGTACTAGGCTAACGACCTCCACGGCCTTTATAAGCCTAGCCATGCAACCCAACCCAATTGTATCCCTTACCTATCATGGATGTTTATTAGGAGGGGGTATGTTATTTAGGAAGTTTCTAGAGGTTTTGTGGGTGGACATTACTGACTACCTCTGTCTATCACAGATATAGGGGCCAGACCCAGGGTGAATTTCTGATTTCCCATCCATTGTTCAAAGTCAGACTTATATAGGGTTAGGGATGGAATCTGCTTCACATGGATGAGAAACCAGTTCCAGAGCATGGAAATCCTCTGAAACGCACTCAGTAATCTTTTCCATCAGACCCAGTATACAAAGCACACTGCTTAATTTATAGCATCATTCTGAAACACAAAGATGATTCTCAGTATCATTTTGCTGTATGGATAAACCCAAATCTTCCTTTCAGGCATTGTCCAGCTCTTTGTCCACATAACCCTTGTAAACATTCCAACTGTCTCTTCTCCAGTTTCCTTCTACATCTAGCGATTCATATTCAGTACTACACAATCCACTTTTTTATTCCACTTTTGTTACTTTTCACTTACATCATGTCTACATTTACTTCAGTCAACATAATTCTAATTAAAAAACAACATATTCCATACATTATAAATGCAGCATTAGACAAGATGCACATTAGTAACACATTGAAACATGGAACTTGTAAGCTTACACACTATATTTACACACAAGTCCATTTGCCACGTCTCCAAAATCTCTAAATTATTTCTTCAATGGCAGTCCCAGACCATATCAACCAATCCCCTTTCATACCATCGAGCAACACTATGTTTTTGGGTTCCTCAACTTCCCCCATAGATTGTACAACTGTTCCTGCTCTCCACACTTAAATGTACCATGCTTCATGTCTGCCATCAGGCCACAGGTGCGAGAACCATCCCACTGTCGACTAGCTGCACAGTAATGCCCCCCATTTAAATGTGTTGATTTTCGTTTTTGCATAGACTCCATATTTGATATTGATGAGCCTTTTCTTTATTCCTGACTTCCTTCCTCCTCTGTTACAATGTTACAATGTTTCAATGTTACAATGTTACAATGTGTTAACATTTTAAGGATGTCTGCTGCTTCGGTTTGTACTTCTTTTACTTTTCTCACAGTCTCTGTTTTAAAACTCTCTTCTTCTGGCCTTCTTACATCTCTCCCATCCCTCCAGATGACCCACACTGATGCCATTAATGCCTTTAGTTGTTTTCTTTTCTTTATTTTCTACACTCACCATGCCCTGGATAGCAGTGTTCATCCATACATCTAAATTAACCCTGACCTGTATATCAAAACTGTTTTTTTCAGGGTTCTGCTATGTCTCACTGAGGAGGCATTCAATGATGCTCAAAGCTGAAGAAGGGAACTAACTGGTGATGAAATTCACCATAGAACCCCCAAGCCACAGATGAAAATGTTACACAGCAGCTATTACACCCATATTTTCCCACCCTTCCCATCTATTTAGCTGTTGTGGAACATGATCAAACACCACTTATGCAAAAGCATGCAATACAAAAGGCACTATGAGACCACCATACACCCATAATGCAGTGTTCAAGGAGTAGGTAACCAAGTTTAAAACTGAAATACATGTGCTGTGTACACCTCAGTGTGGTACAGTTTTGGATAACCTAGATGATGGGCTGAATGTTGCAGCCATACAGGCATCCATTTCACAGCAAGCACCACTCAATTGGCCCAGTCCAGTTTAGGTTGTTAGCATCTTATCTTTCCAACCATCTGTGAAAAAGAGGGTTTTACTTACAGCTCACAATGTTATGTACACTTAATGGAATTTTCCAAGATGACACTTACAGTACAGACAGCACTTCACATGCAGTGTGTGCGTGTAAGTATGGGGGTGAATGATTTTATGCCAGATGTACTAGCAACTGTGTGTACATATGCCTGTTTTTTTGGGGGGAGTGGAGGACCATCTGTAATGTACTTAAATTGTGTAGATCATGCCATGTAATGTGTCCAGTTAGATCTTGCTCATGACATGTAATGTGTTCAGTTAGATCTTGCTCATGCCATGTAATGTGTTCAGTTAGATCTTGCTCATGACATGTAATGTGTTCAGTTAGATCTTGCTCATGCCATGTAATGTGTTCAGTTAGATCTTGCTCATACCATGTAATGTGTTCAGATCTTGCTCATGACATGTAATGTGTTCAGTTAGATCTTGCTCATGCCATGTAATGTGTTCAGTTAGATCTTGCTCATACCATGTAATGTGTTCAGTTAGATCTTGCTCATGACATGTAATGTGTTCAGTTAGATCTTGCTCATGCCATGTAATGTGTTCAGTTAGATCTTGCTCATGCCATGTAATGTGTTCAGATCTTGCTCATACCATGTAATGTGTTCAGTTAGATCTTGCTCATACCATGTAATGTGTTCAGTTAGATCTTGCTCATGCCATGTAATGTGTTCAGTTAGATCTTGCTCATACCATGTAATGTGTTCAGTTAGATCTTGCTCATGACATGTAATGTGTTCAGTTAGATCTTGCTCATGCCATGTAATGTGTTCAGTTAGATCTTGCTCATGCCATGTAATGTGTTCAGATCTTGCTCATACCATGTAATGTGTTCAGTTAGATCTTGCTCATGCCATGTAATGTGTTCAGATCTTGCTCATACCATGTAATGTGTTCAGTTAGATCTTGCTCATGCCATGTAATGTGTTCAGTTAGATCTTGCTCACGACATTTAATGTGTTCAGTTAGATCTTGCTCATGACATGTAATGTGTTCAGTTAGATCTTGCTCATGCCATGTAATGTGTTCAGTTAGATCTTGCTCATGCCATGTAATGTGTTCAGTTAGATCTTGGTCATACCACAGTATACTCTGCTACTTTATGATGCACAGCCGACAGGTGTACTGTATGCAACATGCTACTTTGGAGGACTGTTTGAGACTGCACTTCTCAGTTCTTTCTACTGTTTCCTGGGTTGGGGAACTTGCAAAGTGATGGTCTTTCTACATGGATGATTTATCTTGCTTTCTGGCCACTTTACAGACCACACGGATCCCAATGATAACTATCTTGACTGTCAGCCATTTGCTTTACACACTTCCTTTCTCAGTTTTTTCACTCAGTACAAAATACATGACTGTTTTGGTTCCTTTCATTTGCTTGTTGTCTCAAGTATGTGCATCTTGACAAGGTGAACCATTTGAAAAGTTCCATTCAACAGGATGCCTGTATTAGTACTCTTTTTTTCCTCCAGTAGGAGGACAGTCTTTCCTAAGTACTATACCCACATCACTTGGCCTGCACTGCTTTAAAGAACACAGTGTTTATCATTCCACGGAAAGTATAGTTTTGTACACTTACCATAAATGTAGATGTTCGAGTGTAGTCACTGTTGCAGTCATCACACTTGGGTTATCTGCCTGCAGGTAGCCCTCAGTCAGCCCGAATACCAGAGTCTTAGTATTTCTGGGTCGGGTGCTGTCACTTCTTCCATGACGTCAGGTTGTCAGGAGTATAAAAACAGGCAGCCAACGCCATTACATCAGTTTTTCTTGCCCCAAATGTCAGGACCCCCCAAATAGGGACCTAGTATATAGTGTGGAAACCACCACCAGTAAAAAGTAAATACCAATACCATTAGGAATAGCCATAGAGAGGAGAGCTAGAAAGATAGAGAAAACCAGTTGGTTGGAGTGAGGGAAACCAGGACTGCAACAGTGAATACAACTGATCATCTACATTTATGGTATGTGTACACAACTGTACTATGTTCTTCGTGTTTCAATGTTGCAGTCATTACACTTGGGTTGATTCCCAAAGCTGAGGAAGGTTGGAGGCAGTCAAGAGGAGTTAGGGCTGGCTAGTATGCCCTGCAAGACTTCTGTAGCAAATTCTGCCCTGGATTTGGAAAAGATAAGTGCTAATGCTTGGTGAAGGTGTGTACAGAATTCCAGGTTACAGCTTCCAGAATGTCCCTGGTAGTGACTCCCCTGAGAAATGCTGTAGAGGTAGAACTAGCCCTAGTGGAATGTGTTCTGACCCCCTGAGGAGTTAGTTTTCCATGGTGCTTGTAGCAGAAATGAATGCAGTGTGCTATCCATTTGGAAATGGTTTGTTTAGAAATGGCATTGCCCTCTGCCCCTGTTGCAAAGCTGACTAGCAACTGGTCAGATTTTCTGAAAGGCTTAGTCCTATTAAGGTAGAACCTTAGCTGTCTCTGCACGTCCAAAGAGTGCATGATCCTTTCCCCTTTATTCTGAGGGTTAGGGAAACAGGTTGGCAAATGGATGGATTGGTTTAGGGCCACAATGGACACCACCTTAGACATAAAGTACGGGTTAGTCCTGAGGGAAACCCTGTCAGCATGGAAGATAATAAAGGGTTCCCCAGCCATCAGTGCCTGTAGCTCAGACACTCTTCTAGCTGAAGTAATGGCTAGAAGCAAGGTTGTTTTCCAAGAGACGAATTTTAACTCTGCTGAAGCAGCAGGTTCAAAAGGGGGAAGCGTGAACTTTTCCAGTACAAAGTTAAGGTCCCAAGCAGGGGTGGGTGCTCTCCTTAGGGGCCTTAAGTTGTTGGCCCCTCTCAGGAACTGTTTGATGAGAGGGTGAGAAAACAGAGGTGGCTCAGTATTATAATGAACCGAAATGGCAGAGGCATGAATCTTAATGGAGGAGAAGGATAGGCCTCTGTGGAGTAGCTCTGCTAGGTAATCCAGGGTTAGAGGTAAGGGTTACTGCTGTGTCCTTTCCTTTATACTGAATCCAAGAACAATATCTTTTCCACTTTTCCACATAGGATTTCCTAGTACTAGACCTTCTGGCTTCAAGAATGATGTCCAGCACCTGTTTACTTTGGGTTGCTGGTGGAGTACTCAAGGAATAAGCCAGGCTGCAAGATTTAGGGTTTGCAATTGTGGGTGCAAAATCTGTCCCTCCTGCTGTGACAGCAGGGTAGGGGTTCTGGTGTAGGTGCCAGGGTGGAACCATTGTCAGGCTGCACAGGAGTGGGTACCAGTGCTGGCGTGGCCAGTCCGAGGCAATCAGAACTGTCCTTGGCCTGTCTCCTTTTATTTTGAGTAGTACACTTGAGAGAAGGGGCAGAGGGGGAAAGGCATAGATTGAGAGGTTTTCCCATTGAAAGGATAGGGCATCCACCTTCCAGGTCCTGCTGTGAGGGATCCTGGTGCAGAATTTGCTTAACTGGTGGTTGTGAGGGGAGGTGAAGAGGTCTACCTCTGGGGTCCCCAACCTCTAGATCAGAAGGTTGAAGGTACTGGGCTCCAATTTCCACTCGTGTGGGTCTAGGAGATTTCTGCTTAAGTCGTCTGCCAGTGAATTGTTTGCTTGGCAGGAATTGAGCTTTTAGATGGACTTGGTTGTCCAAAGCTGTGCTCCAAAGAGTTATGGCTAACCTGCACAATGGGTAAGAATGGGTTCCCCCTTGCTTGTTTATGTACCACATAACTGCGGTGTTGTCTGTTTTCATCAGCAGTTGTCTTGGAAGGATTAAATATCTGAAAGCTGTCAGATCATTCTGTACAGCTAGCATCTCCTTTTGGTTGATGTGCAGGAGAATTTGGCTTGGGCTCCAGTGGCCCTGAATGCATTTGCCAGCCATGTGGGCCCCCCATGCATAGTCTGATGCTTCTGTGGTTAGGGTTTGGGTGCCGTGGGGTAGAGTAAAATGCAGTGCCTTGTTGTGGTTGCATGCGTCTGCCCACCAAAGGAACTCTGCCCTCAGACAAAGTATGGCAGGAATGACTGTTTCCAGGTCCTGAGAATGTTGGCACCAAAGACTTAAGTACCACTGAAGTTTCCTCATATGCAGTCTTGCATATGGAATTAGCAGAATACATGATGCTATGAACCGTAGGGCTTGCAGTATTTTTATTTCAGTTAGCTGGGTTCTGATAGCCATTTGCTTGAAGTAATCTGTCAGATAGACCTGTTTTTCTGAAGTGAGAAATGCCATATGGGAAGTTGTGTCCAAGCTTGCTCCCAGGAATACAATCTTTTGACTGGGCACCAGTTGTGACTTCTTTTTGTTGATGGTGTACCCCAATGAAGTGAGAAGGCTTTTTACAAATGCCAGGTGCTGAAGCAGCAATTCCTGGCTGGCCGCCTGAATCAGGCAGTCATCCAAGTTTGGGTAAATTTGGATATTTATCTGCCTGCAGTATGCAATGGATGCAGCCAGGCATTTTGTGAATACCCTGGGCACAGTAGATAAGCCAAAGGGAAGTGTAGAGAACTGATAATGCACAGATCCTGCCCTGAAATGTAGATATTTCCTGCATGATTCCCTGACGGGGATGTGCAGATAAGTTTCTTTTTAAGTCTAGGGTGACTAAACAGGCATCCTTGGCTAGCATAGGGAGAAGCTGTTGCAGAGTAAGCATCTTGAATTTTGGGACCACCAGGAAGGTGTTGTGAATTGAAAGATCTAGGATTGGGTGCCAAAAGCCCTCTTTCCTGGGTACCAGGAATAGTCTGGAGTAGAAACCCCGACCCCTTTGTTCTACTGAAACTGGCTAAATAGCACTGATGTTGAGCAGGGAAAGAACTTGGTTTTGAGCCTCTGCCCACTGGTTTGGAGGAAGGTCTGGAAACCCGCTTGGGGTTGGCAGTGAATGGAAATAAAATCTGTACCCCAGGATACAATGCTGAGGACCCATCGGTCCTGAGTGATGGACATCCAGTTTTTTGCATGAAGGGCAAGTTTTCCTCCTAGGGGCACAAGCAATTGGGCAGGGCTGGGAAGTAGAGTTGAGAGGTCATTGTGAATTTGTGTCCATAAGGAGGAGGCTTACCACCCCCTGTTTTAGGGGTGGGAGCACTCCATTGCTTAGAACTCTGCATACCCTGAGAATGTAGTCTGGGTGGTCTGTTTCCCCTGGGTCTTGTTTGGGAAGGCCTAGAGGGGGCTGGAAAGGACAGTATTTTGAAGGGCAATGCCTACTGAATTGAGGTGGTTGCACTTGTAGGAATTCTTTAACAGTTTGCATAGATTTAGCTTTTTCTTCCATCTTTTTAAGAACTTCTTCTGCTTTGGTGCCAAACAAAACATCTTTATTTAAAGGAGCGTCTAGTAATTTGGATTTGACATGATCTGGCAAGGTTTGCTCCTTCAGCCAAACATGTCTTCTCAGTACAGAGCTAGTGACTGCAGCCCTGCAAGATGCCTCTAGGGCATCAAAACCACACTACAAAGTATGCTTACTAACTTGGTTTGCAAAATGCATAAGCTCTTGCAAATCTTTATTTTCTGCACAATCTCGAAATATTAACATTTTTTGTTTAATGAGTTCCATAACATGTTGCTGGTACTTCAGCATGTGAAACTGGCAATTCAATGCCCTGATAGCAAGAGTTGCAGAGGTATATACCTTCTTACCCCATCTGTCTAAAGCTCTGGAATCCCTGTCCGAAGGGGTAGGATTTTTGGCTGTAGTAGCCTTAATACCTTTAGGTCCCTGAGAAATGATCTCTGGATCAGCAATAGGACTCTTGAAAAGAAACTTGTGGGAATTGGGTACTCGGTAGTACCTGTCAGGTTTCCTAGGGGACGGAGGTAAGGTGTCTGGAGTAAGACTGGATTCCATGAAAACATCATCCACAACACCCAGGACAGGGGGAATAGCTAAAGGCCTGTGCTGAGGTAGCTCTAAAAATTCTCTGAGTCCCTTTTTGGACTGAGGATAGTCTTGGCATTCCCAATGGAAATGCTCTATTAAAGTATGCAAGGTTTCATCAAAAGAGAAATCCTCTGGAGGGGAGACAGAGGGAATGGATTCCTCTGCATCTGAATCCTCATACGCTGATAAGGGCATGTCCTGATAATCAGATAGGTCAGAGTCATCGGACTCCTGGTCTGCAGAATCTGAAGGCAACTGAATTCTTTGTCTCTTAGCAGGGGAAGGCTGGCTTCCCCTAATTAGCGTTATAAGGTCTTCAGCCATTCAAAGCATTTATTTTTGTGGCATGGGGGCCTCAGCATGCGCTTTGGTCATCGATTTTCTAGGCGTAGTGCATACTCTGGGCCTAAGAAACTCTGTAGTTTGGGCTAAAAAAGAAGTCATCGATTTGATTCGAACATTGGTAGGTCAGAACACCCTCAGAAGCTGGTGCCTGCACAGCAGCTCCGGACCCATCCAATGTAGACATCCGCCGGTTCCATAGTCGAAGAAGCATCTCACAGCAAACCAGACTCCGAATGGGTCTTAGCAGAGGCCTGTGAATCCACAGAAGCAGGCATCAGGGGATGCAAAGACACCTCACTGAGTACCGGCGGACTGATGACTAGCTTAACGGAAGCGTCGTCGGCAGTTTTGGACCTATGCGGTCTGTCTCTGTCTTTATCCTTACATATTTTCGGAAGATCGGTAGACGGATGGCTTACCAAAGCCATTTCGGAATAGGGAGATCGAGAGCGAAAGAATTTAGCAACAAAAATAGCCCGACGAATGGTTCGGGCATTAAAAAAGGCACAAAAACGACAGTGAGGGACGTCGTGGTCTGGGCCTAAACAGATGTTGCAGTAAGAATGAAAATCTCTGTGAGGTATTTGCTTTCCACAGGCAAGACAATTGTTAACTTTTTCTGACATCGGTTAGAGCAATAAAAAAGGATCCCCAATGGGATACTTAGCTTTACAAGACTTCAGGATTATCAACTTGAAAAATGAAAATTTCAGGTAGCGGCCGACCAGCACTTGCGAACTGCTTCTGCTTTGGGCTCCTCCTCTGCAAGAAAGACTGATGTAATGGTGTCAGCTGCCTGTTTTTATACTCCTGATGACCTAACATCATGGAAGAAGTGACAGCACCCAACTCAGAAATACTAAAACTCTGGTATTCGGGCCGACTGAGGGCTACCTGCAGGCAGATAACCCAAGTGTGATGACTTCAACAGTGAAACACGAAGAACATCTGTCCAATAGTGTCTCACTGTTTTATATGTCATCTTCTTCCTCCAATACATCCTGTTTAGACTTCAGAGTCCTAGAAATATTAATGATTCTTCAATCGGGCTCTGTCACAGAAAAAAGTTAACTTCAAAACAGTATCCCGTGGTTCTACTGCTGTGTACCCTCTGTGGGCACCTCAGATGGTCACTGATGGGAGCTTTGTGAGTGCCCTTTTATCATCTCTTTTCAGGTCTCCCCTATTCACCTAGTGGGATTAACCCGGTCAAAGGATGGATGAATAGATAGATGAATAAAAATCTTTCCCCTCTGAAACGCTGCAGATATTTTCTCTAATGCCTTATATCTTTTTACTGCTTCATCTTCTCATTCTAAGAATGACTCCAACCCTTTTCTCGCTGATTCTCTCTCGTTGCTTAAACTTACTGCTTATCCAGTCTTAAAGAGCAAAAACCAGCCATCTTCTGCTTCCTTCTGATGCTCAGACTTTCTCCGGAACCATTTTCTGACTTGATCCTTCTGTAACTTTCCTGTGCCATGTTTTGAATACAGCACGAGTGACAGAAGTGTTAGTATTCTGCTCACAAGTCTCCTACAGTGTTGTTTTTTTTTACCAATTTAGGAGAACTATCACTAACTTCTGTCCACATTGGCTATTGTGGTGTAGCACATACTCAGTCCAGCTGGAGATCTTGGACATGCAGCATTCACTGGATTTTTTACCACAATCCGCTTTACGCTATGGCTAGAAGAGCCCAATATGCTACCCAAGTAGGAACTCACATGCATATAAGCTCTGCCATGACCTGTGTTTCTTTTCATAATAACATTCTAAGAATAATTAGAATAATCTGGGTGCATCTTGATTTTACCCGTACTGATAGCGATTCAGCGTACTTCCTCAGCCTTTACTTGCCACTCGTCAGCAGTGAATACATGCAAATAACTTTGTATATAATGTACTGCAGCTCAGCCTTCTCTGTCCCTTTAGTCTGTGTATTTCATCTCTCTTAGCTAAAACAGCACAAGCCTTTCCATAAAGAATGTCCCAAGGTTTTCATCCATCCCTTTCTCCACTCTAGCAGGTTGTAAATAAATTGAAGACTCTTTTCTGTACTAAATGAAACATTTTACACTTTAAGCTGAAACAGAAAATGAGTACTTAGTATTAACACTCAGCTGATTAATGAAGTGTTACAACAGGAATTCCAGTAGTATTACTGAAAGAAAAGATGCTATCCCTTTAATATTTTTGAATTTCTTACAAACAGAGTGAAAACTTGTTACTAAATCACACATACATTCAACAATTAATATCAATCTATAAATCCCAGCCATAGCAAGGTCATCTGTTGCTCTGCTCTGAACAATCTGCTAAATCCCTCAACTCAGACTGTAACAAGCAGCTTGCTACAGTTACTAGCAGCAACTGCAACCATGAATGTCAATACCGTACTAACAACCCACTGGCACCTGATTATGGCCCACTAACTATACAGACACCCCCTTCACCCCACCCTAGTAACAGCTATGCTTATGAATCACCAAAGCATAACATAACACAATTAATGGAGAGAAAGATATGAAAAGCTGAGCAATTAAAATGGCAAAGCTGTAAAAATAATAACATTGTCAGCAAAAGATATATCATCTCCTGAGACTTTCACAATGAACAGCTAAAAATTACTGACTGGTACAAACAACTGATATTATGCTTTCTAACTTACAACAGTCATGACTATTGAATGTTTCTCCCATTTGAGGCTGACAAACATGCTCTCACTAACTTACTACAATATTTTAATTGTATTTGTAAACTAATTACCTAGTAGCAGCATTTCACATATTTCTCCACTGAGATACGAGTCAAGAAGACTGGATTTCTGTGCTGCAGTCAAACCTGAAATCTGAAGTATGTTGACTTAAGCAAGGGAGTATCCGGGTCTACTCAAAGTATACCACGGCATGTTATTTTTAAGTTTTATTTATTTTTTGGAACCTACTGAGTAGCACTGCTTGGGATCACTCTGTTAGGACCTCCTCCATTAGCCTAGTAATCTGTTGTTTAATTGCAGAATCTTTCTGCAAAACTAACAGCACTTTAAAACATACTCTTCAGACTCTCATTGTCTGGAGTGGCCAGGATATATTCTTCAGTGTGGTGTAATTTGGTGCACAACTGCAAAATTCCTTGCTATACCTGTGAATGAACAGCATGTTTCTCTCAAAACTCACAAATGTCCAGAAGGTGCTTTCTACAGTAGCTCAATTGGTGTCCTCACTACTAGTTCAAGTTCAAATATTGTTTTCTTTAATGCAATCACACAAAGACTACTGAAACTACCTGGGTATCTCTTCTTCAGGCTACGACTGTTTCAAATAGCATGTCAAAATATTTCATAACTTGACATTTCTCAGTAACTGTGATGCTTATTTTAAAGAAATACTGAGGGTTCTAGCACCTCAGGAAGAAGAGGACACAGGGGGGAGTTGAAGAAGAATGACAGCACCTCAAAAAGCATGTACGAGGACTACAGAACAGATATGTATGTGTCAGGACTACATAACAGATATGTATGTGTCAGGACTACAGAACAGATATGCATGTATGAGGACTACAGAACAGATATGTATATATGAGGACTACAAAACAGATATGTATGTGTCAGGACTACATAACAGATATGTATGTGTCAGGACTACAGAACAGATATGCATGTATGAGGACTACAGAACAGATATGTATGTGTGAGGACTACAGAACAGATATGTATGTGTGAGGACTACAGAACAGATATGTATGTGTGAGGACCACAGAACAGATATGTATGTGTGAGGACCACAGAACAGATATGTATGTGTGAGGACCACAGAACAGATATGCATGTGTGAGGACCACAGAACAGATATGTATGTGTGAGGACTACAGAACAGATATGTATGTGTGAGGACCACAGAACAGATATGTATGTGTGAGGACCACAGAACAGATATGTATGTGTGAGAACCACAGAACAGATATGCATGTATGAGGACCACAGAACAGATATGCATGTATGAGGACTACAGAACAGATATGCATGTATGAGGACTACAGAATAGATATGTATGTGTGAGGACTACAGAACAGATATGTATATGTGAGGGCTACAGAACATATATGTATGTGTGAGGACTACAGAACATATATGTATGTGTGAGGACTACAGAACATATATGTATGTGTGAGGACTACAGAACAGATATGTATGTGTGAGGACCAGAGAACAGATATGCATGTGTGAGAACCACAGAACAGATATGTATGTGTGACGACCACAGAACAGATATGCATGTATGAGGACTACAGAACAGATATGTATGTATGAGGACTACAGAACAGATATGTAGGTGTGAGGACCGCAGAACAGATATGTATGTGTCAGGACCACAGAACATATATGTATGTGCGAGGACCACAGAACAGATATGTATGTGCGAGGACCACAGAACAGATATGTATGTGTGAGGACCACAGAACAGATATGTATGTGTCAGGACCACTGAACAGATATGTATGTGTCAGGACTACAGAACAGATATGTATGTGTTAGGACCACAGAACAGATATGTATGTGTGAGGACCACAGAACAGATATGTATGTGTGAGGACTACAGAACAGATATGTATGTGTGAGGACTACAGAACAGATATGTATGTGTGAGGACCACAGAACAGATATGTATGTATGAGGACCACAGAACAGATATGCATTTATGAGGACTACAGAAAGTACAGTTTTGTACCTACCATAAATGTAGATGTCCGATAGGAATGCATCTGCAGTCCTTACAAATGGGTTGTCCTGTCGTCAGGCAGCCCTTCGGTCGGCCGGATTCCAAAGTCTGGGTCTGGCCTCGGCTGGTGTCGCACTTCACCCGACGTCATAGCTGCAGTTCTTCGGGTATAAAGGCATCAGCCGACGCCATTTTCCTCAGTGTTTCTTGCCCCAGATGCCAGGTGCCCTCTTGGAAGGCTAAATTTGGATAAATGCCAATGATTCCAAATAGTAGAGAGCAAACACAAAAATAAGCATGTATGTACATATATACAAACAAATACACCATAATAGATTCCCCAGCTAGCTATAAGATGGGCAAATACCCTAGGAGCACCACAGAGGGAAGGGGTGGGTAATCCTGACTGCAGATGCATTCCTATCGGACATCTACATTTATGGTAGGTACAAAACTGTACTATGTCCTTCAAGGATGCATCTGCAGTCCTTACAAATGGGTAGAATACCATAGCCAAACTGGGGGAGGAGGAAAAATAAAGTTATGGTGTAGTTAGGATCCCTTGCAAAACAGCAGTGGCAAAACCTACTCGGGATCTAGAGTATAAAGGTAAATTATAATGCTTGGCAAATGTATGCACGGAGCTCCAAGTAGCAGCCTCTAAAATGTCCTTGGTAGCCACTCCTCGTAAGAAGGCTGTGGTAGTGGCTGTAGCCCTTGTAGAGTGAGGCCTGATGTTCTCTGGAGTTTTCTTTCCATGGTAGGAGTAACAAAATCTAATGCAATTTCCTATCCACTTGGAGATTGTCTGTTTTGAAATTGCTTTTCCTTCCCTTCCTGTTGCATATGCTACCAGTAGCTGGTCAGTTTTTCTATTGCCCTTGGTTCTGTCCAGGTAGTAGCGTAATTGTCTATGTACATCCAAGGTATGCAGCAGTCTTTCTCCCCTGTTCTGTGGGTTGGGGAAGAATGTAGGTAGGTGGATAGCCTGATTTAAAGACACTCTGGAGACCACCTTAGGCATAAAGGAAGGATTTGTTCTCATGGACACTCTATCTTGATGGAAGATCAGGAAGGGTTGTACTGCCATTAATGCCTGAAGTTCAGATACCCTTCTCGCTGAAGTGATTGCCAGCAGGAAAGCAGTCTTCCATGATAAGTATTGTAATTCTGCTGTTGCTGCTGGTTCGAAAGGAGGAAGTGTCAATTTTTCTAGCACAAAGTTCAAGTCCCATGCTGGTAATGGTGGCTTCCTAGGAGGCTTTACATTTTTAATTCCTCTCAGAAACTGTCTGAGCAGAGGATGTGAGAAGACAGGAGGATCCAAGTCGTATTCTGCTGAAATAGCTGATGCATTAATCTTGATGGAGGAATAGGACAGGCCTGTGTGGAAGAGCTCTGCCAAGTAATCCAGGATGTTGGCTATGTTTACCAGTGACACATCTTCTCCTTTTGCAGTACTCCAAATGAGATATCTTTTCCATTTTGCTGAATAATTTTTTCTTGTTGAGGGTCTGCGAGCCTCAAGGATAATGTCTTTAACCCTTTGGGATAAATTTGGGTTAATTGGTCTTATGCAATGTTCCAGGCAGTCAGCTGCAGAGTTTTCAGGTTTGGATGCAGATTGTTGTAGTTGTTCTGTGTTAACAGCAAGGGAACCAGGGGTAGTGGCCATATTTGTTCCCGAGACATGCTCCTCAGTAATGGGTACCAATGTTGCCTTGGCCAGTCTGGAGCTATCAGGATGATCCTTGGACGGTCCTCTTTGATCTTCAATAGCACCTTGTGCATCAAAGGAAGTGGTGGGAATGCATATGCTGTCAGGTTTTCCAACTGAAGGATAGGGAGTCCACCTTCCAAGCAAGTGGGTGGTATGTCCTTGTGCAGAATTTCTTTAGCTGGTGATTGCGTGGGGATGCAAATAAGTCTATTTCTGGAAGCCCCCATTTTCTTGTAATGGTTTTGAAGATGTCCGGATGCAGCATCCATTCGTGGGCATCCGTGGTAGTCCTGCTTAATACGTCTGCTAGAATGTTTTCTTTTCCTGGTACAAAAATTGCTTTCAACTGAATGTTGTAGCTCAGGGCCACATTCCAGAGGTCCAGTGCCATCCGGCAAAGAGGATCTGAATGTGTGCCTCCCTGTTTGTTGATGTACCACATAACTGTGGTGTTGTCTGTCCTTATCATCAATTGACCTTGTTGGAGAAATGGTCTGAATGCCTGAATTGCCAGTTTTACTGCCAGCATTTCCTTTAGATTTATGTGTAGGTGCAGCTGGTCTTGAGTCCATAAGCCTTGTATGCACTTGTCCAGCATGTGGGCCCCCCAACCGAGGTCTGAGGCGTCCGTCGTGATGGTTTGGCTTGGTTGAGTACTGTGGAAGGGCAATCCTGGGTTTGATTGACAAGCCTGAGCCCACCATAGGAATTCTTGCTTCAGGCATGGAATAATTGGAATCTGGGTTTCTAAGCTGTGCTTGTGTTGAGACCATAAATTCCTTAGGTACCACTGTAGTTTTCTCATATGCAGTCTGGCATGAGGAACCAATATTATGCAGGATGCCATGAAGCCCAAGGCTTGCAGTACTTTTCTTGCTGTCAGACGGTTCTGCTTTGTTAATGCCAAGAAGTAGAGAGGTAGTAGCTCCTGTTTTTCTACTGTTAGGAATGCCATTTGCTTTGATGTGTCCAACTCTGCACCCAAAAAGGTTATTCTTTGGGATGGTATCAGCCTTGACTTTTTTATATTGACTGTGTATCCCAGGGCTTGTAGCAGGTAGATGACCCTTTGTAAGTCTTCTGCTAGCTTATTTTTGTTGTCCGCTTGTATCAGGCAGTCATCCAGGTAGGGGTAGATTTGTATTCCCTGAAGCCTGCAATGAGCAATTACTGATGCCAGGCATTTCGTGAACACTCTGGGCGCAGTAGATAAGCCAAAGGGCAATGCTGAGAATTGATAATGCTCTGATCCTGCAAGAAATCTGAGGTATCTTCTGCAATTTGGTCATATGGGGACGTGCAGGTATGCCTCCTTGAGATCTAGAGTTACCAGCCAAGACTCCTTGCCCAGCATGGGAAGAAGCTGCTGTAGAGTCAGCATTTTGAATTTTGGAACAATGAGGAATGTGTTTAAAGCGGACAGGTCGAGAATAGGTCTCCATTTGCTCTCTTTTCTTGGTACCAGGAATAGTCTGGAGTAAAATCCCTGTCCTTGCTCCATAGATGGTACCTTTTCCACACCTCTCATCTTTAATAATTGGGATATTTGTTTTAGAGCTTCTGCCTTTTGATTTGGAGGTAGGTTTGGCATTCCTCTCTTCCCTGGTAGAGTATGGAAGTGAAACCTGTAGCCTTGGTCTATTGTCTGTAAAATCCACTTGTCTCTTGTGATGTAATGCCAGTTTATTGAAAATAAGGCTAGCTTCCCGCCTAAGGGTGCTTCTAGTTGCTCCCTGGTAGGCGGTGCCAGAGCCAAGTCACTGTGATTGTCCTGTAGTTGTGGTGGTGGCTGTGTCTGTGGCTGTACTTCGCTGGTTGTTACTCTGCCACTGGCGTCCCCTGTAGGCACCCCTGGATTGGTTTCTGCCTCTTGAACGCCTATTCCTGCCCCTCTGAGCTCTGGATGAGTCTGGAAAGGACCAATTCTTGGAGGGCCAATTCCTGCTAAACCTTGGCGGTTGGACCTGTAAGAAATCTTTTACTGTTTGGACAGATTTTGCCTTCTCTTCCATTTTCTTCAGCACCTGTTGTGCAGGAGCGCCAAACAAATTGATCTTATCCATAGGAGCATCTAATAGTTTGGACTTGACATGGTCTGGTAAGGCCTGCTCTTTTAACCATGCATGCCTTCTGATAACTGTGCCAGTCATGGCTGATCTAAAGGAAGCCTCCAGTGCATCATAGCCGCATTTTAAGGAATGGTTACTGACTTGCTGAATGTTATGTACCATTTCCTGAACAGATTTTTTGTCTAATGATTCATCAGAGGACAGTTTTTTGGTTAACTGGTCTAGCATAAATTCTTGATACTGGATCATGTGAAATTGACAGTTCAAGGCCCTAGCTGAAAGAGTAGCAGAAGTGTAAACTTTTTACCCCATCTCTCTAAGGATCTGGATTCCCTTTCTGAGGGGAGGGGGTTCTTAGCAGAAGTAGCTGCTACAGCCTTAGGTCCTTGGGAGATAGTCTCGGGATCTGCAAAAGGAGCCTTATACAAATGGTAATGTGTGTCCGGGACCCTGTAGTATCTATCAGGCTTAGCAGGGGCCGGAGGTAGAGAATCAGGAGCAGTACAAGCATCATTAAATGCATCATCTACAACAGAAAGAACTGGAGGAATGGCTAAAGGCCTATGTTGTGGTAAATGCAGAAAGGTTCTAAGCCTTTTTCTGGAGTCTGAGAAATCCTGGCCCTGCCACTGAAATTGTTCCCTCATAGAATGCAAGGTTTCCCCAAAGGAAAATTCCTCAGGCGGAGAGGCAGAAGGGATGGACTCTTCAGCATCAGAGTCTTTATAAGGGGAGAAGGGAGCCTCTGGAGGGTCCGAATCATCTGAATCATCAGAGGAATCATCTGTAGAAAGTGGCTGAGGGGGCTCTGCTCTAGGCCTCTTCTCTGGTGGTGGCTGAGAGGCCCTGTCTGGTTGAGGTTGGGATCCCCGGATTAAAGAAATGAGATTGTCTGCTAAACTAAGCATTTGAGAACTAGAGCTGGGCCTGTGAGAGGGGGACTTAGCAGGCACAGTCGTAGTTGCTTTAGCTGCTTTAGCCCTGGCAAAGGCCTTAATTGACATGGTTGCAGGAGGCCTAGCAGCCCCACGTGCAGGGGTTGAAATATCCAAGGGAATAGTGTCAGATAATTCCTGAGAAACTGCAACAGCAGGTGTGTTTCCTGAAGCCGATTCCACCAGGTTGGAAGAGGCCTCGGTAGAAGGTAAGTTTTCGGCTGAAGGAAGAACCGCTTGCTCGGTTTCAGCTGAAACCGAGACACTCGCGGTTGGCTTAACGGCGGTTTCGGACGAAGCCGCGGGCCGCGAGTGTCGGTCCTTTTCCTTGCGCTTTTTAGACATTTGCGTAGTCGGAGGATCCAACGGCATAATATAAGCAAAATTGGAGCCGAAAAACTCCTCGGCAAATTCAGACCGACGTCTAAGCGTCCACCGGTTAAAAGAACACAGGCTAGACAAGCTGCTACGTTGTGGTCTGCGCCTAAACAGGGTAAGCAGTAAGAGTGGAAATCTTTATGAGGTATTTGTTTCCCACAAGTTAAACAGTTATTCACTTTTTATGACATCGGCTGAGGCAAGAAAGAGTCCCCAACGGGGTACTTAGCTTTTTAGAAGTCTTCGATAGTAGTAATCTCTGGTTCTGACCGACCGGCACTTGCGAACAGCTTCTGCTTCGGGTGCCACGCGGCAAGAAAGACTGAGGAAAATGGCGTCGGCTGATGCCTTTATACCCGAAGAACTGCAGCTATGACGTCGGGTGAAGTGCGACACCAGCCGAGGCCAGACCCAGACTTTGGAATCCGGCCGACCGAAGGGCTGCCTGACGACAGGACAACCCATTTATAAGGACTGCAGATGCATCCTTGAAGGACATCAGATATGTATGTGTGAGGACTACAGAACAGATATGTATGTATGAGGACTACAGAACAGATATGCATGTGTGAGGACTACAGAACATATATGTATGTATGAGGACCACAGAACAGATATGCATGTGTGAGGACTACAGAACAGATATGCATGTGTGAGGACCACAAAACAGATATGTATGTGTGAGGACTACAGAACAGATATGTATGTGTGAGGACCACAGAACAGATATGTATGTATGAGGACTACAGAACAGATATGTATGTGCGAGGACCACAGAACAGATATGTATGTGTGAGGACCACAGAACAGATATGTATGTGTCAGGACCACAGAACAGATATGTATGTGTCAGGACTACAGAACAGATATGTATGTGTCAGGACCACAGAACAGATATGTATGTGTGAGGACCACAGAACAGATATGTATGTGTGAGGACTACAGAACAGATATGTATGTGTGAGGACAACAGAACAGATATGTATGTGTGAGGACCACAGAACAGATATGTATGTGTGAGGACCACAGAACAGATATGTATGTGTGAGGACTACAGAACAGATGTGTATGTATGAGGACTACAGAACAGATATGCATGTGTGAGGACTACAGAACAGATATGTATGTATGAGGACCACAGAACAGATATGCATGTGTGAGGACTACAGAACAGATATGTATGTGTGAGGACCACAGAACAGATATGTATGTGTGAGGACCACAGAACAGATATGTATGTATGAGGACTACAGAACAGATATGCATGTATGAGGACTACAGAACAGATATGTATGTGCGAGGACCACAGAACAGATATGTACGTATGAGGACCGCAGAACAGATATGTATGTATGAGGACCACAGAACAGATATGTATGTGTGAGGACCACAAAAAACATATGTATGTATGAGGACTACAGAACAGATATGTATGTGTGCGGACCACAGAACAAACATGCTACTAAGCCAAGAATGAAAATAAGCCACATAAGGAAAAGTGGTGGTGGAATACAAAAGTCCAGACAGTCATTAAAAGAAAGGAGGAGTGCAGGAAAAAGCGTGGGATGGAAGCAAAACAGCAGGCTAAGAAGGAATCCAAGTTGGTTAAGAAAGAAGGCAAGATAGCAGTTGCAATAACAAAGAACACAACATCAGAGACACTCTACTAGCTTCTAGAAAATGACTCAGCAGATAGTACTAAGACACTATCGTGTTGCAAGGCAAAGCCAGAAAGATAAAAAAAGATGATCAAACACCTTTCATAAGCTATGCGAGCAACAACCTGCTCACCAGCTCACAGGATGCAGAGGGAGCACTTCCAGAAGCTTCTGAATGATAAAAACCCAACAGAAACTGTACTGCCCCAGACACAGCCCAAGATGAAAGAAGAGGAGAAGCCCACCCTACAAATAGTAAGACTAAAGGAGAATAAGTGAAGAAAAGCAGTAGCTGCAGATACCACCACAGCAGACATGATCAAAATGTTGGACAAGTAAGGGGAGAAAGGACTCCATAAGGTGGTAACAGCAGTATGGACAGAAAGGCGTATCCCAGATTACCAGAGAATAATCATACTGGTGCCAGTGTACAAGAACAAAGGGGGCATTCACAACTGTGGGCAGTACAGAGGTATCAAACTCCTGTCACTGCATGAAAGTTCTGGAGACAGTGGCAGATAAATGAATATACACAGTACCAGAAACTAAAAATGGGTGATGAGCAGTTCAGATCCAGACCAGGATGCAGCACAACCAAACCAATGTTTGCAGACAGACAGACAGTTGAGAAACCAGAGATGAGGACATAATTCAACTGGGTATTCCTACACTCGGAGAAAGCATTTATGATTCCAAGAAAGCTGATTCTGGCAGTCCTGTGATGGTTCAAAGTCCCAGAAACATTGGTAAAATTAGTACAAACTATGTACAAGGACCCAGACTCACAGTGGAGTTCCCAGTGGGTGTGTATCAGGGTTCAGCTCTGAACCCACTATTGTTCATATTGGAGATGGGACTACATTAGCAAACAGGCTGGTGGGGACAGATCAACAAGGTTGCTGTATGCAGATGATGTGGCATTACAATCAGACTCTGAGCAAAGGACAGGGGAATGGAATGCAAAACTGAAGGCACATGGGAAGAAACTTATGACAGCACATGGGAAACATCACTGACAACTTACAACTGAGATAGAATAGGAAATAGTAGAACAGGTTAATAGCTTCAAGCACCTGGAAGAGGTAGTTGAGGATAAGGGAAGTCTGAATGAAGAAGCTAGAATCAGAGAGGCTGCAGCAAATGGTACAGTGTGTTAGGGATAGTGTGTAACAGAAGAAGGCCAAAGAAGCTGAAAAGTAAGATGTAGAAAACAATGGTACGACCAATACTACTGTATGGTACAGAAACCTGGGCAGTAAAGGCCGATCGGGTCAGCAAGCTAGACGTGATGGAGATGAAGTGCTTGAGATGACTAATTGTCTCTGAGCCTCAGCATCATATTGTGCCCAGTTCACAGGGTACAATATGATGCTGAGGCTCAGAGACATATAGATGATGTTAGATATTACACTAAAATGCCTCCTGATCCATCACCTATGTTTAAACATCAAATTGAAAAATTTTTGGAATCAGTGGTAGACAATGGCATCATCACACAAAACACCAAAAATCATCTCACATTGTCAGATCCAAATAGTCAGTACATTTATTTCTTACCAAAGATTCATGAAAACCCTCAGAATCCCCCTGGTCGACCAATTGCGACTGGCAATGGTTCCTTGACCGAACCATTGTCAGAAATTTTAACCCAACATCTAAAACCATTATTGAGATGGGTAAGATCTAGAATTCAGGACACTACAGAGTTCTTAGGGATTATTAATGAAATGCAAATTGAGGATCACTGGTTGCTATGTACACTAGATGTCTGTGCATTATATACAAATAAAACACACTGGGCAGGGCTTGATGCCGTTGAATACTGGTTACAAAAATCTGATTTATACAAACCCAGCTTTAACACTTTCCTCATTTGTCTGACGGAACACGTTCTCACCAAGAATGTTTTCTTCTATGGTCAACAATGTTATCTTCAAATACGAGGCAATGCAATGGGTGCATCCTTTGCACCCATATATGCAGATCTGTATATGACCTACATATAAGAACAAATTATCTATGATGTTACACACATTTACTTGGGGGAAACTGACATATGGCGTAGATATCTGGATGATTGCTGGATGGTGTGGAGGTCTGATGTTGAATACCTCATGGAATTTGTGGGGTATCTCAATGATAATAAGTGGGGTTTACAATTTACCATCAATTATCGTTCATGCAAAATTACATATTTGGATGTACTGATCTGCAGGAATGATGACACACTCTTCGTACTGAAGTATTTCAAAAATACCCAGAATATAACACCATACTCCACACATCCAGCTATCATCTGGCCCATATAAAAAAAACATTCCCAAGTGTCAATTCACCAGGATGAGACGTATCTGTTCAGACGAACACATGTTTGAATTTTTTTGTAAAGATTTGGCTCATAAGTTTCAGGAAAGAGGTTACAACATGGGTTATGTACACACAGCAAACAATCATGCTGCCAATTTAGATAGAGAGGACCTTCTTAAATACAAACAGAAATCGCAACGCAAAAATAACACCTTACGGTTCATCACCACGTATGGTAGGAATACCCAACAGAGTCACTGATGCCATCAGACGACATTGCAACATTCTTTTAGCAGATAATTTTTTGTCACAACATTTATCTGATACTTGCAAGTTTTCATTTAGAAAAGGGAAGAATCTTGGACCTTACTTTAATCATTACAAGCATCACCATGAACCATGACAACAAAATATGATTCAAACTTCCATTTCTGGAGACAAGCTAGTTGGCTGTATGCCATGTCGCCACTGCAGCCATTGTAAGCATGTGTCGAAGATCAAACAATTTTCTAGTAGTAATTGTGGGCCATATTTGACATAAACTTTTTTGCAAATTGCAGTACAGATTGGATCATATACTTGGCTTCTTGTAGCTGCCATGCATTTTATATAGGACAGACATCCAGACCCCTTAGATTACGCATTTCTGAACATCTTAGTGATGTCAAATGTAAAAGGTTGAGCAATGCCCTATACAAACACACTTTAAAACATACCACAGCACATTTCATTTTACTATCATTGACAAAATAGCAGGTGATAGAACTAATAAATCTGGATGGCACAGTAAATTAAATGTTAAAGAGAAAAAATGGATTGTAAAGTTAGGTGGGCTGTTCCAGCCTGGTCTAAATGAATATTTATGAGCTCACCAATGAAATCTTTTGATTAATCATTTGTATCTGTATATAAGGATTACAAGATGTTTGGCAAATAACACTGATGAAAGCTAGGTTAATTCCATAGTCGAAACCTGTCTGTTATTTCTTGTTTCCCATTAAATTATTTACACAGCTCACAGTTGCTGGCTTTTGTTTTTGGTTTTACTATCTTGGATTGAGCCGTGCAATCACTTCCGTACAGAGGAACCTTTTTTGCCTATACAAGCCTAGCCAAACAAGTCCCCGGATAGTTCTTTCCACAGTACTTACTTCCCTGGACCCATGTCTAGCAGGGTGACTGACGTCATCCCTGGAGTGAATTTCCTATCTCCCATCCAATTGTCAAGGTTCCTTTAGAAGAGGGCCAAGGAGGCACTCTGCTTGACATGTATGGGCAGTCTATTCCAGAGTATGGAGAGTCTCTGGGTCAGGAACCTATCCCTCCAGCATGTTTTGTTCATTGTGATGACAAGGTTTCTATCCCTGGAGCGTGTGTCTCTTAGGGATTGGGATTTCTTTAAGTGGAACATGTCCAACAGTTCAGGGTTTGACATGGCCTTGTATGTTAAGCAGAGATCACCTCTGTGTAGACGATATGCCATAGAGTATAGCTGGAGGTTTTTTAAACGGTCAGCATAGGGCATCTGCTTTAAGCCTGTGATTCTTTTAGTGAGGTATTTCTGCGGCCTTTCCAGCTGTTGAAGATGTCTTGTGAGGTACATACAAAATGGGGCATTGTACTCTATAATGGGTCTAATGAGGGATCAGTACAGTGGGACAATGACCTCCTTTTTTCTGGATGAAAAGCCCTTAGTGATGAAGTGTGGCACACAGAAGGATTTCCTGACTGTTATCGAAGGTGATACCACTGTCCACCTGTGTCCCTAAGTCTCTCATCATACTTTTGGTGTTTAGTGTACTGTCACCTATGTGGTAATTCATGGGTACATGGTTTTTCCCAAAGGGGATAACTGTACATTTCTTGGCATTAAGCTTGAGCTCATGGCTCTGGCACCAAGCATCTGATTCTGTAAGGCCCTTTTGTAGAATATCTCCATCATTTGGGGATTCAATAATGGCTCCCAGTTTGCAGTCATCTGTGAACTTTGTTAGACGGAGTCCCTTAGTGTTGGCCTGTTCTTCAGAAAAGTAGATGCCAAACAAGAGCGGTCCCAGGACTGAACCCTGAGGCACTCCACTTGTCACTTGTCTGGAGCTGGATTTGGAATCGGCTACTTTTACAGTCTGGGTTCTGTCAGTAAGCCAGTTGGCAACCCATTGAGTGACACAGGGATTTATGCCCAGCTTAGTAAGTTTATCTATGAATCCAGAGTGGGGGGTGGTATCGAAGGCCTTGGTGAGGTCCAGATAGGCTGTGTGGACTGCCTTACCCTTGTCCACAGCTCTGGAGACTGATTTGAAGAAGTCAATCAGGTTCAGGAGACAAGATCGGCCCTTCACGAACCCAAACTGGGTGGGGTCCAGTGTTTGAAGGTTGCCAATGTCTTTGTTTATAAATTCCATGATAATGCGTTCCATGCCCTTGCAGATCAGGCTCGTCAGACTGATGGGACGGTAGTTCCCGGGATCCAAGGTGTATACCCCTTGTGGAGTGGGATAACTGTAGCCGTGTGCCACTCAGTGGGCACGAAGCCTGAGGTGAGGCTATGATTAAACATGACACTTAGGTGAGGTGCCAGTTCATTTTGGAGTCATGTAGTACACAGCCTGGGATGTCATCTGGTACCATGGATGCTGTATTCTTAGCTTTGGAGAGTGTGGTTTCTACCTGTGTGGCCGTGATTACCAGAATTTGGCAATATTTTGCTACTGAGATGGGTCCTTTAAGGGGTGAGAGGGGGGTGAAGTTGGCACTAAATCGATCTGCCAGGATACTGACAATATCCTTGGGATCAGTATATTTAATGCCATTCTGTTGTAGCTCAGAGCAGATCTGAGCATTGCCATTTAGATTCTTGACATAGCTGTAGAATGCCTTGTCTTTGGAATCTTTGGCAATTTTATTTTCGTAACTAGCTTTGTAGGATTTTATGAGGGATCTCAGTTTTTTACTGAGGCTGGTAAGGGAGTTTTTTTGCATCCTGGGATTTTCCTCTTTTCTGCAACAGTTTCTTCCTTCTGTTGTATAGTTTGTTTATGGTAGGGGACCACCAGATTGTCTTCCTTTTTTTGGAGGAGTGCATCTTTGTTCTGTTTGGGATGGCACAATTCATGCACAAGTGGATGTGCTCATACAGTGCCTCAGTGTAGGATTCAGCAGTCAAACTTTCAGCTCCCATCTGCATGGATGCCATGACATTTGTCACTTCTGACTTAAGTGGCATGAGGTTGGCTTTGGGGAAGTTTTTTACGAGAGGTTTCCTTACTAGGGGGGTGGGATGTGGATGTCAAAGGGGATTTGCTTATGGTCAGGCCTGACGAATGAGGGGGTGACCACTGGTGTGGAGCATCTATCTCCCATGTTGGTAATGACCAGGTGTAAGATATTGGAGCCCCTGGTGGGAAAATGTATTAGTTGATCCAGGGCGTTGGAATTTATGAATTCCAAGAACCGTTGGGGAAAAAGGTGTTGGTACCTGAGTAGTTTTCCCAGTTAATGGCAGGGTAGTTGAAATCGCCCAGTATTAGGGTGTTTGTATATATATATATATATATATATATATATATATATATATATATATATATATATATATTTTAACAGGCCAAATGTAGAAAAAGGTTAATGGGTTGGTTGTGTTCATAGGTGTTGCTGGTTAGTTAGCGTATGGGTTAGGTAAGAGGATAACTTTAGTATTGTACCCGTTATGTTTTTCTGAGTCTGACCCTAGCTTGAGTGTTAGTAGCATTACAGAAAAGGATTTTCTAAGGTAAGGTGCAGGGTTAGGGTTAGCATGCATTAGTAAGGTAGTGCAGAGGGACGACCTTATAAAAATCCTTTCCATAACACTATCACTAGTCAGACAAACCACATTCTATGATATTGGTAGGTTTATTTTTTTCCTTTAATCTATTTTTAGTGTAAATTCATCAAAGAAGTACAGTGTCTGTCCTTTTTTTTCTCTGTCAATTTAATGTGGGTTTTTTCTATATGTTGCATGTCTGGATTTTGATGTGTCAACATGAACTGTCAGTATTTTGATGTCAGCAATGTGGGCGTCTTCATTTTGACGTGTCAGCGTTCTATACTATATATACAAAATTTCTTCCGGTCTCTGATTCTCCAAGACCAATCAACAAGTTCCCTGATTTCCTGCTGGGAAGCTCTCCTAGGCACATATGGGCTGGTCTGAAGCCAATTTCTTGGTCCTATCATGTCCTACTTTCAAATGTCTGCTATATTTTAAAAAATGTACACTGAAAGAAAGAGCTTAAGCTTGAAGCGTTGAACACCTGAATCTCTGCATGTATTAAGTGCAAGTTTTGTGTACACTTGGCATTCAAATATTTTCCCTACTTGTTTGCCCTTGGGGTATATTACACAACCCTCTGTCAATTTTATTACAGATCTTCCATTATTTTTGGCTGGAACTAACTGCTAAGTTTCACAGAAAGAAGCAGACTGCCATCTGGATTGGGTTGTAATGGTGATCGGTGGAAGTCAATAGGTTCATAGGTTCATAGGTTTATACTAGGCTATCTGCCCTAAGGCATTTATAAGCCTAGCCCAGAGTTTTTGTGGCTTACGCCACCCCTTATGTTAAAAAATACTGTGCCCATTAGTTTGTTGTGCCTCTGTCCAGCAGTGACACAGAGATGATTCCCGGGGTAAACCTACGATCTCCCATCCACCGGTCAAGATTTCTCTTGAACAGAGCCAGCGAGGTGCTCTGCCTCACATGGACTGGGATTTTATTCCACAACATAGGGAGTCTCTGGGTGACAAATCTATCCCTCCAGCATGTCCTATTTATATCCATGCTAAGGTTTAAGTCGCTTGCTCTAGTGGATCTGGTAGATTTGGATTTTTTGAGGTGGAGCATGTCCATTAATTCCGGGTTGGACATGGCCTTGTATGTCAGGCACAGGACACCTCTGAGCAGACGGTATGCGACTGAATAGAGCTGGAGTTTCTTCAGTCTGGCAGCATATGACAGATTTTGGAGTCCCTTTATCCTTTTGGTGAGGAACTTTTGGGTCTCTCCAATTGCTGCAGGTGTCGGGTGAGATACATCCCGAATGGGGCATTGTACTCGATCATTGGTCTGATGAGTGAAGAGTACAGGGGAACAATGACCTCACTTGATCTGGATGTGAATCCCTTCATGATCAGGTGGGCAATGTAGAAGGTTTTTCTAACCACTTTAGCAATGTGAGTGTCAAAAGAAAGGCTACTGTCAACCTGGGTCCCCAGGTCCCTGATAACCTCTTCTGTGCTTAGTGGATTGCCACCTATATGGTAGCTTGGGGTTACCTTGTTTTTCCCGAAGGGTATGACTATACATTTTTTGGCATTTAACTTCAGGCCATGGCTCTGGCACCAGCTATCAGTTTCCGTGAGACCCCTCTGAAGGATATCTGTGTCCGATGTACTTTCCACTATGGCTCCCAGTTTGCAGTCATCTGCAAACTTTGTCAGCCATAGTCCTCCTATGTTAGCCTGTACTTCTGAGAAGTAGATGCCGAACAACAGGGGGCCAAGGACTGAGCCCTGTGGGACACCACTTGTGACCGGCTTGGAGTCTGACATGGCGCCAGCTACTCTAACCCTGTGGGTTCTGTTCTTTAGCCAGTTTGCAACCCATCTTGTGACATATGGGTTTACATTTAAGTTGGTAAGTTTCTCTATAATACCCGAGTGGGGTATTGTGTCGAAAGCTTTTGCAAGGTCAAGGTAGGCTGTATGGACTGCCTTTCCCTCATCAATGGCCTTGGTGACTGTTTCGAAGAAGTCGACCAAGTTCAAAAGGCAAGATCTGCCCTTGACAAAGCCAAACTGGGTCGGGTCCAATGTCTGCAAGTCCCCTATGTCTTTGTTTATGAGTTCCATTATGATCCTCTCCATAGCTTTGCAGACCAGGCTTGTTAAGCTTATGGGGCGGTAATTACCAGGGTCCATAGAGGCACCGCCTTTGTGGAGTGGGACCACAGTTGCTGTACGCCACTCCTTGGGCACGTATCCTGTGGTAAGGCTAAGATTAAACAGCTGCCTTATGTGTGGGTTTAGTTCCTCATTGAGTTTGTGTAGCACACAGCCAGGGACACCATCCGGTCCCATTGATGCTGTGTTTTTAGCTTTAGAGAGAGCAGCTTTCACCTGCGCATTGGAGATGTCTGGGAGGCTGCACTCCGCTGGGATAGTTATCTCTCCTTTTGGGGGGGGGGGTGAAGTTTGCACTGAACCTGTCTGCCAGTATGTTGGCAATGTCTGTGGGTTCAGTGATTTTTGTATCATTTTGGACTAATTCTGAGCATATCTGGGAGTTTCCACCCAGGTTTCTAACATAGCTGAAGAAGGCCTTATGATTGTCTTTTGAATCTATGGCAATTTTTCTCTCAAAGTTGGCCTTGGATGATTTTATGAATGCTCGTATTTTTTTACTAATAATGATCAAAGGTGTCTTCTCTTTTATGGATTTTGCTCTATCATGTAACAGCTTTCTCCTCTTATTGTAAAGTTTGTTTATGGCTGGGGTCCACCAGACTGGATGTTTGCCCTTGGTGGAAAGAGTCTTGGTTTTATTAGGGATTGCCTGATCCATGCAGTCCTGGAGGTGTTCGTAGAAGGCATTTGTAAGGGCTTCTGCAGCTTGGGTTGTGGTTTCCACTGGCTCGGGGGCCTTGAAGGATACCACACCAGTCTTGAGTAGTGTGAAGTTTGCTTTAGAGAAGTTCTTCACTGTGGTCTTTTTTGTTTGGTGTGGGGGCGGGATGTGGATATCCAGTGAGATTAGTTTATGATCTGATCTCACCAATGAGGGATATACTTCCGGTGTGGAGCATTTTGTCCCCATGTTTGTGATGATGAGATCTAGTATATTTTCTCCTCTTGTGGGAACGGTGACTAGTTGTTCCATGGCATTTGAATTTATGAACTCCAGGAATGTCACTAAAAAAACAGCACTCAAGTTCACACTGCAAACAGGTTTGAAATGTTTGTCCTGGTGAGAAAATATAGTGTGTAATTAAGAACGGGACCAACTCCACCTCCAGTCAAAGACTTACTTATTTGCTTTTGTTAACCAGGAAAGTCCACTGGGCTGAAATGAGCCCATATTCAGTGGAGGCCCAGGGTGAAAAGCTCCCAAAAATAAAAAAAAACAATGTACATAATTAATAGATTATTTAGAGAGTTAATAACAGCATTTAACAATATACAATAGAATAACATAGGAGTCAGAAGTGACACAGTAACATAGACAATGTATAGCAACATGTTGTGGCAGACTCGGGTGCTGGGCAGGTATTCAATAGATCAGACAGACAATTATAATCTGCACTTACACCATGTGGGGCAGGATGAGGCACGCTGTGCTGTGATTAAGGGTGAGTACTACCATGTGAGGCAGGATGAGGCACGCTGTGCTGTGATCAAGGGTGAGTACTACCATGTGAGGCAGGGTGAGGCACACTGTGCTGTGATTAAGGGTGAGTACTACCATTTGAGGCAGGGTGAGGCACACTGTGCTGTGATTAAGGGTGAGTACTACCATGTGAGGCAGGGTGAGGCACACTGTGCTGTGATTAAGGGTGAGTACTACCATGTGAGGCAGGGTGAGGCACACTGTGCTGTGATTAAGGGTGAGTACTACCATGTGAGGCAGGGTGAGGCACACTGTGCTGTGATTAAGGGTGAGTACTACCATGTGAGGCAGGGTGAGGCACACTGTGCTGTGATTAAGGGTGAGTACTACCATGTGAGGCAGGGTGAGGCACACTGTGCTGTGATTAAGGGTGAGTACTACCATGTGAGGCAGGGTGAGGCACACTGTGCTGTGATTAAGGGTGAGTACTACCATGTGAGGCAGGGTGAGGCACACTGTGCTGTGATTAAGGGTGAGTACTACCATGTGAGGCAGAGTGAGGCACACTGTGCTGTGATAAAGGGTGAGTACTACCATGTGAGGCAGGGTGAGGCACACAGTGCTGTGATTAAGGGTGAGTACTACCATGGGAGGCCAGGGTGAGGCACACTGTGCTGTGATTAAGGGTGAGTGCACAGTAGGGAGAGTGAAGAAGGGTGCAAGTATCTGAGAGATGAGTCAGGTTAGTAATCAGGTGACTGAGGAATTGGGGATGGTGCAAGGGCATAGCCAATGAGAGCAGAGATGTTGGTAGAGTGATTTTTTTGAATGATGACACATTACTTACAGTCCATAGAGAAGGTGGAAGGGCAGTCCAGAGTTTAGCTACAGTGAAAGAGTAAAGGTATTGGTCTACAGAGAGTTTAGGTCTCTTAACTTGGATAAGTGATTGATTTTCAGATCTTAGCGAATGGTTTGGTTGATAAAGAGTCATAAGTGAAGCCAGCGCTGGGCTTTTGGAGGAATTATAGATGAATTTTGTGTGCTGTGGCTAGTTGTATGTAAGTTAGGTGTTGTGGGAGTTCTAGCCAGTTCAGGGATTGTAATGAGTGACAGTGGTGGGAGGAATATTTTGCTCTAGTAACAAATTTAGCAATTTTGTTATAGCAGCTCTCCATTTTATTTTTAATGACGATTACATGTTTGTCATAATGGGGGCACCACAGAGAAGAGAAGGTAGGAGAAAAGTTTGGGCAAGTGTTTTTCTAGTAGAGTAGTTTAAAAAGTGTATATGTCGGTAGAGAGTGCCAAGTTTTTGGTGTGTTTTTTGATGGTGTTGTGGGTGTGTTGGTCAAAGGTTAAGTTGTCATCTAAGGTTATGCCAAGTAACTTGGTATGGGAAACTACCTCTAAGGCAGTCTTGTTGGAGGAGAAAATGATGAAATCAGATTTATTAACGGTGGTACTTTTTTTGGGTGTAAAGAGCAAGAGTTTGGTTTTATTTGGGTTGAGGGCGAGGTGATTATTTGTCATCCAGGTTTTGGTAACAGAGAAAGCATTCTGGGTGATGATCAGAAGTTCGGTTTCAGAGTTACCAGAGCAGATAATAGTTGAATCATCCGCATACTGAACTACAGATGCATGAGTGAGAGTGGAGTGAAAGTCATTAATAAAAATACTGAACAGGAGGGGGCCCAAGATGGATCCGCGGGGAACTCAGGTGGATGTAATGAGAAAAGGAGAGAAAGAGGGGAACCATTTGGTGGATTGTTGTCTGTTTGTGAGGTAACTGGTGAACTAGTTAAGGATGGGTGTGGACAAGACAAGGTGTGACAGCTTAGAACAGAGGAGAGGATGGGAGATGGCATTGAAAGCTTTAGAGAGATCAAGAAAGAATGCAAAGACAAGTTTACCATAATTGCGGCTGTGGTTAACAGTATCTAGGAAGGATAGGAGAGCAGTTGTAGTACTATGGCCATGGCGGAAGCCATGCTGAGTTGTGGAAAGAAGTTGGCTTTGGGATAGGTAATCCATGAGTTGAATTTGAATACATTTTTCCATTATTTTAGAAATAGGAGATAGAATGGCTATAGGGCGGAAATTTGAGATGTCTGAATTATTACCGCCTTTATGTAAGGGTATGATATAAGCTTTCTTCCAAATGGATGGTACATAGGCTTCTAAGATAGATCTATTTATGAGAATGCTTATGGGGTAGCTGATGGATTTGGCAGACATTTGAAGGTATTCTAGGGGTAAACTGTCCGGGGCGGTGCTACCGGGTTTTAATTTTAGCAGGAGTTTAGAAATAGTGGAAGTGGGAACATGAGAGAAGGAGAAAGACTGGTGGGAATGCTTTCCTGGGGTATGGTTTGTAGAAGTGGGTTGCTCTTGTGAGTAGCTGTAGGAAAGGTGGAAGCAAGTTTTGATATAGTGTCTATGAAGTAGGAGGTGAAAAGGGTAGCTAGTTCAGCAGGGGGTTTGTAAGGGTTTGGGCAAGGATTGCTTTTGGTGCCAGGGTTTAATAGAGTGGAGACTGAATTCAGGAACTGTTTTGGGTTATAGTTGTGTTTGTTTTGGAGACGACAGTAGTACTGTTTTTTTGTCATTAATAACTAGACACTTTACTTGATTGCGAGTTGTTTGAAAAGCTGAAGATCTACGGGGTTTTTACTATTATGCCATTTTTTCAAAGCTCGGTCTCTGGTATTCATAAGTTTTTTTGTGTCTCTAGAAAGCCAAATTGTGTGATTTGCTTTGATTCTTTAATTCCGGAGGGGGGCCATTCTATTGAGTATACTGAGGAAAGCTGAATTGAAAAATTCAACTGCTTCATCTAGAGGCACATACTTTAGAATACTCCAATTGATTTTACTTAATGTTTCATTGAAGCTTAGGGGATGAAGTTAGCTAGCCGTCTAGAGGGTCTGTACTGGTGCGTATGTTAGGTTGAGGAGATGGCATGTGTTACATAGGTGGGCAGATGGTCACTGATATTGCAGGGTAGAGTTCCTGCAGATGTAACTTTGTTGGGAACAGATACTAAGACCCAGTCAAGTAAGGTGCCTTTGTTAGTGTTATTACTAGGCCTGGTTATGGTAGTAATGAGCTGAGTGAAGTTACAGAGGTTGATGAAAGCATTTGGAGAAGGATTTGTATAGTCTAGCCAATTTATGTTGACATCCCCTAGGATAACAGTTTCACTCCAGATATTATTTGAGGTCCAGGCTAATATTTTTTTCTAAGACAGAAACACATAAATAGTGGAACACAGTAACTGGCATTATCCCTGCCATTAAACTACAACGCTGCTTTCCTTAATTATTTAGACAGCTGATACTTTTTTTCCAGCTCTTACCTCCTAGGTAGGGCTCTAGATCAGGTTTCACTACCATCCCCCCACTGAATGCACTCACAGCAGCATTAGTCAGTAACATTACCTCCCCTTTCTCTCCCTTCTGCACTCCAAGCTATCATCCCTACTTCAACCTACCTTACTGATTGTTTCTCTTGTCCCAACTTGCAAGTCGAGTCAAGCCTTCTGTTCCATTCCCCCTCGCTTTGCTCAGGCTCACTTCACTCCCCTACCCTACCCCATTCCCACCCACTCCCATATCAATTACATATATACTTAGCCATACCCCACCCACTTTCAAGCAACCAATCAACACACACACCATTCTAAGTCCATCCCAAACTCACTCAATCAACATAAGCCACATGTTGTTAGCTCATCCCACCTACCTTAGTTAACAAACACCTTTTTCAACTGTAGTACAACCAGCTTCAACTCATCACTGCCAACCTTTCTTTTTCACATCCTAGTCTGGTACTTCTATATTCACCAGGCATTCACCAGTGTCGCTAATACACTTCACTGTATTACCTCTTCTTTTTCTTCTCACAATGCATCATACTACTTCTACATCTTACACCATTACATTCTACTGATACAGTACCAAAACCCACCTCTTGTACAGCTATCCAGCTTCCTAAACACAATTCCTATTCCAAAGTATCTCAAAGTCTTTATTCCATTAACACATTATTATTCTTCAAACATACAATCCTATCACATACACAGCTCAGTGGGATGTAAATGGCTATCAGGCACAGACTTTTGAAATCATTTAGTTTTAGATGTGCAATGATGAGTTCAGCTGCAGAGAACTGGCGAATGGAGTTTGGGTAAGGAATGATGGTGAAAGAGTTAGGATAAAGAAGGGCAACTCCTCCCCCTTTCTTGTGGGGTCTATCAGACCTAAGACAGGAGAAACCTGGAGGGAGGAACTATGTGTCATTTATATATGGTTTTAGCCATGTCTCTGTTACGGCAATTATGTTGGGTCTGGAATGTGCTACTCAGGCATGGAATTCTGGAATTTTGTTTCTGATACTTTGTATATTAATGGTAGTGAGCTTCAGAGATTTATGAGGTTTGGGAGGTGGGAAGGTAGTTGGAGTGGGTCCTGGGTTGGGGTGGATGTCTCTACATTGGGGAAGTGTGGATGTACTGTTTGAGTGGTGTTGTTGAAGCAGTTTATACTTAGAGTTAAACTGGGTTATGAAGAGTGTAGTTTGTAGAGTTAGCTGTGTATGTGATAGGATTGTATGTTTGAAGAATAATAATGTGTTAATGGAATAAAGACTATGAGATACTTTGGAATAGGAATTGTGCTTAGGAAGCTGGATAGCTGTACAAGAGGTGGGTTTTGGTACTGTATCAGTAGGATGTAATGGTGTAAGGTGTAGAAGTAGTATGACACATTGTGAGAAAAAAAGAAGTGGTAATACAGAGAAGTGTATTAGTGACACTGGTGAATGTTTGGTGAATATATAAGTACCAGACTAGGATGTGGAAAAGAAAGGTTGGCAGTGATGAGTTGAAGCTGGTTGTACTACAGCTGAAAAAGGTGTTTGTTAACTGAGGTAGGTGGGATGGGTTAACAGCATGAGGCTTATGTTGATTGAGTGAGTTTGGGATGGACTTAGAGTGGGGTGTGTGTTGATTGGTTGCTTGAAAGTGTGTGGGGTATGGCTAAGTGTATATGTAATTGATATGGGAGTGGGTGGAAATGGGGTAGGGTAGGGGAGCGAAGTGAGCCTGAGCGAAGCGAGGGGGAATAGAACAGAAAGCTCGACTCGACTTGCAAGTTGGGACAAGAGAAACAATCAGTAAGGTAGGTTAAAGTAGGGATGATAGCTTGGGAGTGCAGAAGGGAGAGAAAGGGGAGGTAATGTTACTGACTAATGCTGCTGTGAGTGCATTCAGTGGGGGGATGGTAGTGAAACCTGATCTAGAGCCCTACCTAGGAGGTAAGAGCTGGAGAAAAATGTATCATGTGTCTAAATCATTAAGGAAAGCAGTATTGTAGTTTAATGGCAGGGATAATGCCAGTTACTGTGTTCCACTATTTATTCACAGCGAACAGAAAAAATAACTTCTTTAAAGGGACTTGGGTGACTTTACAGTAGACAGTAATACTGGAGAATTTAAATAACTGTAGAGCACTGTTTTGTTTACAAGATGAGCTGCTAATCTGGGCTAAGATTCAGCTGTTTAGTGGTGTTCTGCTGCCAGCTAGTGGCTTGCCTTAGGGGTGTGATCTTGCTTCTACCCACTACAAGAGCTTCCCAAGGTTGGACAACTGTGACTGATGCTCAAGATTTCCATAATCTGGTACTCTGGCCATCAGATTATCCCCCCACCCCCAGTTTGGGTCACTAATGTTTTTCTTTACAACTGCAACACCATCTGGCTGACTTAAGACATTCCAAATCCCTACTGCTTTTACTAACGATTAAAGCTATCCAAGTGTCATGCATAAATTTGGCAAGATCCAATAATGGGGTGTGCCAAAACGATACAAAAGGTAAAACAGCAGCTTGTGGAAAACACTTCTAATATAATTTACTGTGCATGTGCTCTGAAGGTATATCCAGGGTGTCAAGTCATACTGCATTCAGTGCATGCGCAAGGCTGTACAAAAGCAATAGTGTCATTAATCAACAGAAGGAGGTTCAGAACGGAAACAGTACTATCTTGTTTTCTGACTTTTGCTTAATATTACCAAGTAAAATTAAATAGACTGCTTAATAAAAGCAGCTAAAGTCAGTCTCTCTGGTGTAAAATACTCTGCCACAACAGAGCTATATGGTCTGCTTTTAATCAACTACCAAAAAGGTCAGAAAACCTCAAATCATTTTACATCCCTGACAATCAATGTCAACAGTTAATAAGGCATAAACAAAGAAGCCCAATAACATAACACATGAAAAAAAGCATGGTACCACACACTAACCTTCTCCTCCAGTGGCATGACAAGAATTCCACTAACTTTTAAGAGATTTTTCATGTAATCCTCATGTTCCTTCTGTACTCCAGCCCCGCAGTAAACACGGTCATACTGCCCACAATCCAAACTGATCTCCAGGCAATTGCCTGACACAAACGAAGGTTCACAAAACTCAAACCTGCAAGGAAAAGGTACTGCTTCAGCTGGAGACCAATAACAGCTTTTAGAACTGTAAAAGAAGTAAAGTACAGTGTGTACACTTACCATAAATGTAAATGTTCGAGTGTATTCACTGTTGCAGTCATTATTTATTTTATTTTTTTTATTTTATTTTATTTTACATTTGTTGACCGGGCTAGTCTAGCTGGATATATGTCCATTTTCAGTAGAGGCCCGGGGAGAAAAGCTCCACACATAACACAATAAGGCAGACAGACAAGTTGTTAATAAAGACATACAATAAAATAGAAATATAAATCAACTTGTTAATAATATCAAGATACATTTAAGAATTCAAACAGTATAAACTCAAATACAATGTTCTGTTGGTTTAAAAGCAATCTTACCTAATATAAAGGTTATGCAATAAGGCATCAGTCATATAGATAAGAGTTAAGGCTCAGAAGGGTAGAGAAGTAGAAGGAGTATGAAAGATAAAATAATAGGGAAGAGGCAGGAGTCAAGAAGAGAAGAGAGGAAAGGAAGGAAGACAGGCAAGAGGAGGTGGGAGAGATGGTAGATGTAGGTCAGAGCATAGAAGGACAACAAGGGAAAAGAAATCAGGGTAGAAGCTAGTTTTAAGCAGAAAAGAAGGGTTAAAGGTAAAGAGAGGGTGGGGAGAGGGAAGTTAGCCTGGTGTACTACAGGAACAAAGCCAGTGGTTTTGGAAGTACAGTTTAATTTGTTGTTTGAAGAGAGATAAGGATGAGGTTAGAGTTAACTCTTTGGGCAGCGAATTCCATACTCTGCCTACAGTACTGGTGAAAAGAGAGTCACCAGCTACGTTGGGTATCTTGGGTTATCCTGCTGGCAGGCTACCCTCAGTCAGCCTGAATTCCAAAGTCTAGGTCTGGCATTGGTTGCTGTCGCCTCTTCCCTGATGTCAGTGTGCCAGGGGTATAAAAGATGCAGCGGATGCCATTTTCTTTAGTTTTTCTTGCCCCAGATGTCAGGTACCCCCAAAAGGGTAGGCTAAAAAATATGCCAATAAAACATGTATGCACCAAAATATATAATACCTTCTTCTACAAGCAAATACACCACATACGTTGTATAGATTAGAGAGGTATAGATAAGTTCCAGCAAAGAGATGGGGGATGGTGGGTGGGTAACTTGGACTGCAACAGTGAATACACTCGAACATCTACATTTATGGTAAGTGTACACAACTGTACTATGTTCTTCATGTTTCACTGTTGCAGTCATTACACTTGGGTATAGTCCCAAAGCTATGGTTGGGAGGCTGGAGCTAAATAGCATTAGGAGCGGCTATAAGGCCCTGTAGAACTGCAGTGGCAAAGCCTGCCCTGGATTTAGAGTAAAGTGGTAAATGATAGTGCTTTGTAAAGGTGTGCACTGAACTCTAGGTAGCAGCCTCTAAAATGTCTTTGGTTGGTACTCCCCTGAGGAAGGCCGCTGAAGTGGCTGCTGCTCTGGTAGAATGTGGCCTAATGCCCCTAGGCACTGGCTTGCCATATTGTGAATGGCAGAAATGAATGCAGTGGCCTATCCACTTTGAAATAGTCTGCTTTGAGATAGCCTTTCCTTGTGATTCTGCAGCATATGCCACCAGTAGTTGCTCAGTCTTTCTGAAAGCTTTGGTTCTGTCCAAGTAGAAGCGTAGCTGTCTGTGTATGTCCAAAGAATGCAAAATTCTCTCCCCCTTATTCTGTGGATTTGGATAAAAAGCAGGCAGATGAATAGTTTGGTTAAGGGCCACAATGGACACTACCTTAGGCATAAATGTTGGGTTTGTCCTCAGAGAAACCCTGTCTGTATAAAAATGATAAAAGGTTCCACAGACATTAGTGCCTGTAGCTCTGAGACTCATCTTGCAAAGGTAATTGCTAGGAGCAGAGCTGTTTTCCAAGATAAAAACTTTATATCAGCTGTAGCAGCTGGCTCAAAAGGGGGCAGAGTGAGTTTTTCCAAAACATAATTGAGGTCCCATGTAGGTACTGGTGATCTCCTTGCAGTCTTTACATTTTTGGCTCCTCTGAGGTATTGCCTTAACAAAGGATGAGAAACGATTGGTGGCTCTATATTGTAATGAGCCAAAATGACAGAGGCATGAATTTTAATTGATGAAAAGGATAGGCCTTTGTCCAACATCTCAGTTAAGTATTGCAAAATCTGAGGAATATTTGGTACTGCTGTGTCAATTCCTTGTGCCTGGTTCCAGGCACAGAATCTCTTCCATTTTCCAGCATAAGATTTTCTAGTACTAGGCCTTCTGGCTTCCAAAATGACATCCATCACCGCTTTAGCGAGAGGAGTGTTTTGTATGACTACATTATCCGCCATGCTGCCAGGTTTAAAGTTTTGAGTTGGCTGTGCGGGATCTGATTGTTTTGTTGGGACAGTAGGTGAGGTACTTGAGGTAAGGTCCAGGCTGGTCAATGAGACAAGTTCCTTAGGACTGGATACCAGTACTGGCGGGGCCAGTCTGGGGCAATCAGGATCATTTTTGGCTTCTCTTGTCTGACCTTTAGGAGTGCCTAGGGGAAGAGAGGCAGTGGAGGAAAGGCATATACTGTTAGGTTTTTCCAGCTGAAAGACAGAGCATCCACTTTCCATGCTTGTTTGTGATAAGTCCTTGTGCAGAATCTCTTTAGTTGGCAGTTGTGAGGAGAGGCAAATAGGTCTATGTCCGGGCATCCCCATTTCCTTGTTATCATGTTGAAAACTTGTGGATCCCATTCGTGGGGATCCATGAGTTTTCTGCTTAGTTTGTCTGCCAGAGTATTTATCTTTCCTGGCAGGAATTGTGCCTGCAGATGTACTTGATAAGTTAATGCTATGTCCCACAAAGTCAAGGCTAGTCTGCAGAGGGGGTAAGAATGAGTGCCTCCCTGCTTGTTTATATACCACATGACCGTGGTATTGTCTGTCTTTATCAGTAGTTGTCCCGGATGAGATAGGTCCTTGCCCTCATCTCTTTTTGACTGATATGTAGATACATTTCGTTGGCGGACCATGTGCCTTGAATACATCTTCCTGCCATGTGTGCCCCCCAGGCATAATCTGATGCATCCATCGTCAATGTTTGCCTGGCTGGGGGTAAGGTGAATGGCTGTCCCTTGTTCTGGTGACAGGCCTTCGCCCACCATCGAAACTCCTGTTGCAGGCAGGGAATAAGAGTAATTATTGTTTCCAGGATGTGGCAATGCTGAGTCCAAACGCTTTTTAGGTACCATTGAAGTTTCCTCATATGCAGTCTTGCATATGGAATTAGTAGAATGCAGGATGCCATGATGCCCAAAGCCTGCAGAATTATTCTTGCAGATAAGTGAGCCTTTGTTGCCAACGGTGTGACGTAGGTAGTCAGTTGCCTTTGTTTGTCTGGCGTGAGATAAGCCATCTGGGCAGTTGTATTTAAGCTTGCACCCAGGAATATTATCTCTTGAGAGGGTACTAGTTTTGATTTTTGTTCATTGACTGTGTACCCTAGGCATGGTAGTAATCTTTTTACAAATGCCAGATGCTGTAGCAGAATGTCCTTGTTCTGTGCTTGAATGAGACAGTCGTCCATGTAAGGATATATTTGAATCCCTCTTTTGTCTGCAGAACGCAATTACTGGTGCCAGGCACTTTGTGAAAAACCTGGGCACAGTAGATAAGCCAAAGGGCAGTGCAGAGTATTAATAGTGCATTGAGCAAGCTTTGAATCTGAGGTATCTTCTGCATGTTTGTCTGACTGGGACATGCAGGTATGCCTCTTTTAGATCTAAAGTCACAAGCCAAGCCTTCTTGCCCAGCATGGGCAGAAGCTGCTGTAAGGTCAACATTTTGAATTATGGTATATCCAGATATGTGTTTAGAATAGATAGGTCCAGTATTGGTCTCCAGGCTTTGTCCTTTCTGGGTACCAAGAACAGTCTTGAATAAAAGCCTTGTCCCTGCTCTTGTTCTGGTACTTGTTGAATGGCCCTCATGTCCGTGAGGGATGATACTTGTTTTTATGCCTCTGCCCATTGTTTTTTTGGTAGGTCTGGCCAACCATTTGCCCTTGGCAGGATATGGAAGTAAAACTTGTAGCCCTGTGACACTATGTCTAAGACCCATTTGTCCTGGGTTATTATGTGCCAATGTTGTGGAAAAAGTGCTAGTTTTCCCCCTAAAGGCACTGCCAGAAGATAAGTGCTTGGCGTAGGCAGGGGGAAATCATTGGGACTGTTTCCTGTAAGACTGTGATTTGTCTTCTCCACTTTTGGAGGTAGAAGCACCCCATTGTTTAGACCTGTATGAACCTTGGGGCTGGGATCTGCCTCTTGGGCATCTGTATCTGCCCCTTTGTGGTCTGTATGACACTGGAAAGGACCAATTCTTAGTAGGCCAGTGTCTGCTAAATCTTGGAGGCTGTACCTGTAAGAAATCCTTGACTGTTTGCATAGATTTAGCTTTGTCCTCCATTTTCTTTAACACCAAACAAAGTATCATGTTGTAATGGAGCTTCCAATAATTTTGCTTTAACATGATCTGGTAAATTTTGTTCCTTTAACCAAGCATGCCTCTTAATGACAGAACCTGTGACAGCGGCCCTACAGGAGGCCTCCAAAGAATTAAAACCACATTGCAAAGTATGCTTTCCAACTTGCTCAGCTGCATGCAATAAATCCTGCATTACTTTGTTTTCTGCACTTTCAGAATTTATCAACATTTTCTGTTTAAGCAGTGACATAATATATTGCTGATATTTGAGCATATGAAATTCACAATTTAAAGCTCTTATAGCCAAGGTAGCAGAGGTGTAAATCTTCTTTCCCCATCTGTCTAATGCCCCAGAATCTCTGTCGGAGGGGGTAGGGTTTTTTGCAGTGGATGCTTTGACCCCTTTGGGACCCTGAGAAATAGTTTCTGGGTCAGCATCAGAGTTCTTGAAAAGAAATTTATGATAATCAGGCACCCTATAGTACCTGTCCGGCTTAACAGGAGCTGGAGGTAAGGAGTCAGGGGTCAGACTGGACTCTGAAAATACATCATCTACAATGTCTAACACAGGTGGAATAGCTAGGGTCCTGTGTTGTGGGAGTAAAAGAAAGTCCCTGAGCCTTTTCTTAGATTCAGAATAATCTTGGCTCTCCCATTGGAAATGTTCCCTCGTGGTATGCAAGGTTTCCCCAAAAGAGTAATCCTCAGGAGGAGAGGCTGAAGGGATAGATTCTTCAGCATCAGAATCCTCACAGGGAGGAAGAGAGTATTCCTGATCAGAAGAGGAATCTGAAGAAATGGAAACATGATCTGAAGATTCATATTTTGTCTCTTGCCTAGGCCTCTTATCAGGAGGGGGTTGGGAACCCCTGATCAAAGTAATTAAGTCTTCGGCCATTTTGAGCATCTGTTTTTTGGGCATGGAGGCCTAATCATGAGGCTGTTGTACTTGTTTCTTTGCCTTTAAAGATGGTTTAGTCTTTGCCTTTGTAGCTGGTGTTGCTTTAACGTACAATTGAGTAGGTCTGAAAACACCCTCAGAAGCCGATGCCTGCTTAGCAACTCCGGACCCACCTGAGGGAATAGTTGCCGAAGGTCCAATACCTTGAGCTTCCAGTGGCCTAGGTGACTCCACGTGGGAATCTGTAGCGGCCTGCGGGCCCAAAGTAGCGGGCATCAGGGGCTGCGAAAGCGCCTCACTGAGAGCTGGCAAACCGGCGAGTGGCTTAGAAGAAGCCTCGTTGTCGGGACTTCGGATGCCTGTCCTTTTCTTTTTCTTTGCGTTTCTTTTGAATTGTGGTAGTCGGTTGGCTATCTGACAGCATTGTATAATTAAATCTTCTGCCAAAATAGTGAAAAGCAAAATTGTACCGGTGCTTTATAGTGCGCTGGTTAAATCTAGCACAAAACAGACAACAGGCAACGTCATGGTCAGGGCCTAGGCAAGGAATACAGTAAGAATGAAAATCCTTATGAGGTATTTGCTTCCCATAAGAAATACAATTATTAACTTTTTCTGACATCAGTCTGGAGCAAGAAAAAAGTTTTCCCCAACGGGGTACTTGGCTTTTAATGAAGACTACTGTTCTGAAATTCGAACACGAAAATCTCAGGAGTCGGCCGACCGTCACTTGCAAACTGCTTCTATTTCAGGCACTGCGCGGCAAGAAAGACTAAAGAAAATGGTGTCGGCTGCATCTTTTATACCCCTGGCGCACTGACGTCAGGGAAGAGGTGACAGCAACCGACACCGGACCTAGACTTTGGAATTCAGGCCGACTGAGGGTAGCCTGCCAGCAGGATAACCCAAGTGTAATGACTGCAACAGTGAAACATAAAGAACATCTACCCGAATGATTTCCCGATTTACAAAAAGCCATGTGGGAAAATTTGCAACTTACTGCTATGTTATGTAGGCAACCACTGATGACATCAAACCTGAAATGATGAATCAGAAAAGGCCTACTCTAATAGACTACAACCCAAATCACAGAATCCCTCAAATATCGTAACAGCAATACAAATCAACAGAATTCCTGAACTAAGACAAGAACAATGCCTTGCAACACTTAGCACAATTGTGCAATATCTCCCAGCCCTATGGTTGCTTTCTGGGTGCTTGGGTTAATGATCTTGGTCTATGTGACTCAGTATTGCAGCTTTTTCTTTTCCACAGAATCACCAATGATAACATTCATCAAGAAGTCAGATTCATACTTACCTTCCCCTGGTGACACCTGAGAAAAGGTAACACTGTTAAACAACACTTAATGACATGGGGGAAGGAGTGATACACTCAGGCAGGCTACAAGAAGTCAGAAATCTACTCACCTCTGATGTGACTGAAATTAAAGTGATACCTGCTGTTACAGATACCATGACCTACTCCACCAGATGAAGAGGGGCAAAGGGTACAATGAAAACCAATACAAACAATGCTGTACGTGCATTTGTATGGCGGGTATTTAAGACAGACTACTACGAGACAGACTGCATAAAAGCAGATGTCTTAAGCACAAAGTTTCCATGTCGAAAACACTGCAGTTTAAGCATAAAATGTCAATACAGAATACTTTTGACAATGTACATCAATGTTCAGTATCTTGGGTCCACATAATTGTCCCTAAAAAAGAGTTTCGCAGACAAGTGGCATTCTTGAACAGCTGGTCTTCTGATAGGTTCACTCATGCAAGCAGCATCTGCACAGGTACAGAAAGGAAAATACAGCATCATCTGCTAGATGCATGGCATTCAGGAAAGTACAGTTCTGTACACTTACCATAAATGTAGATGTTCGAGTATATTCACTGTTACAGTCATTACATTAGGGTAATCTGCTGGCAAGTTGCCCTCAGTCGACCTGATTAACAAAGTCTTGGGTCCTGCGATGGTTGCTGTCTCTTCTTCCATGACGTCAGGTTGTCAGGGGTATAAAACATGCAGCCGACGCCATTACATCGTTTTTTCTTGCCCCAGATGTCAGGTGCCCCCCAAATGGGGAGCAAAAAAAAAAAAAAAAAATATATAATACATATATATATATATATATATATATATATATATATATATATATATATATAAAATTAAAAATACAAAAATATACCTCCGAACAAAAGCAAATACACCAAGAAAGGCTTTTAAGCACAGTAAAAGAAAGATGAGGTATAGTAAAGAAAAACAGGGGCAGTAGGGAGGGTAACCAGGATTGCAACAGTGAATACACTCAAACATCTACATTTATGGTAAGTGTACACAACTGTACTACGTCCATTGTGTTTCACTGTTGCAGTCATTACATTTGGGTAGATTCCCAAAGCTAAGGTTGGGAGGATGGATTTATACAGCATTAGGACCAGCTATAAGGCCCTGCAAAACAGTAGTGGCAAAGCCAGCTCTGGATTTAGAGACAATTGGAAGTGATAATGCTTGGTGAAAGTATGAACTAAACTCCAGGTAGCAGCTTCTAGAATATCCCTGTTAGGAACACCTCTGAGAAAGGCTGCTGAATTACATGCAGCCCTGGTGGAATGAGATCTGATCCCCTGGGGGATAGATTTTCCATGGTGCTTATAACAGAAATGAATACTATGGCTTATCATAGGTTCATAGGTTCATAGGTTCATACTAGGCTATCTGCCCGAGGGCATTTACAAGCCTAGCCCATGGTTTTGTGGCTTACGCCACCCCTTTAGTATGGGGAACTATACCCATTATTTTGCTGTGCCTCTGTCGAGCAGTGACACTGAGGTAATCCCTGGGGTATATCTGCGATCTCCCATCCATTGGTCAAGATTTCTCTTGAACAAGGCCAGCGAGGTGCTCTGCCTCACATGTACCGGGATTCTGTTCCACAGCATAGGGAGTCTTTGGGTGATGAATCTATCCCTCCAGCACGTCCTATTAATAGCCGTGTCGAGGTTTAAGTCTCCGCCTTGTGGCTCTGATGGATCTAGATTTTTGAGGTGAAGCATATTCATCAAATCTGGGTTTGACATGGCCTTGTATGTTAGGCAAAGGTCACCTCTGAGCAAGCGGTGCGACTGAATAGAGCTGGAGTTCTTTCAGTCGGGCAGCATAGGATAGATTTTTGAGACCCTTTATCCTTTTGGTGAGGAACTTTGTGGCCTCTCCAGCTGCTGCAAGTGTCGGGTCAGATACATTCCAAATGGGGCATTGTACTCAATCATTGGTCTGATGAGTGATGAGTAAAGGAGACTATAACCTCCCTTGATCTAGATGAGAATCCCTTCATGATAAGGTGGGCAATGTAGAAGGTCTTCCTAACTACTTTAGCTACATGGGTGTCGAATGACAGACTACTATCAACCTGGGTCCCCAGGTCCCTGATAACTTCTTCTGTGCTCAGTGGATTGCCTCCTATTTGGTAGCTAGGGGTAACCTTGTTTTTCCCGAAGGGTATGACTATGCATTTTTGGCATTTAACTTTAGGCCATGGCTCTGGCACCAGTTATCCATTTCTGTGAGACCCTTCTGAAGGATATCTGTGTCAGATGTGTTTTCTACTATGGCCCAGTTTGCAGTCATCTGCAAACTTTGTCAGCCATAACCCTCCTGTGTTTGCTTGTACTTCAGAAAAGTAGATGCCAAACAAGAGTGGGCCCAGGACTGAGCCCTGTGGGACACCACTTGTGACAGGCTTTGAGTCTGACATGGCGCCAGCAACTCTGACCCTGTGGGTTCTGTCGCTCAGCCAGTTTGCAACCCATCTTGTGATGTATGGGTTAACATTTAAGCTGATGAGTTTTTCAATGATACCCGAGTGGGGTATTGTATCGAAGGCCTTAGCCAGATCGAGGTAGGCTGTATGGACTGCCTTTCCTCATCAATGGCTTTGGTGACTGTTTCAAAAGTCAACCAAGTTTAAAAGGCATGATCTGCCTTTGACAAAGCCAAACTGGGTTGGATCCAAAGTCTGCAAATTCCCAATGTCTTTATTTATGAGGTCCATTATGATCCTCTCCATGGCTTTGCAGATAAGGCTTGGTAGGCTAATGGGTCGGTAATTACCAGGGTCGGTGGAGGCACCGCCTTTGTGAAGTGGGACCACAGTTGCAGTGCGCCACTCCTGGAGTGATCCAGAGGTAAGACTTTGATTAAACAGCTGTCCTAGCTGTGGGTTTAATTCCTCATTGAGTTCGTGGAGCACACAGCCGGGGACACCATCAGGTCCCATGGATGCTGTGTTTTTTGCTTTGGAGAGAGCAGTTCTCACTTGGGCGCTGGAGATGTTTGGGTGGCTGCAATCATTTGGTATAGATATCTCTCCTTTTGGGGGGGGGTGAGAAGTTTGCACTGAACCTGTCAGCCAGTATGTTGGCAATGTCTGTAGGATCAGTAATCTTCACATCATTTTGAACTAGTTCTGAGCATATCTGGGAGTTGCCTCCTAGGTTTCTAACATAGCTAAAGAAGGCCTTATGATTGTCTTTTGAGTCTTTAGCTATTTTTCTCTCGAAATTTGCTTTGGATGATTTTATGAGAGCTCTTAGTTTTTTACTTATAGTGATCAAGGGTGTCTTACCTTTTAAGGATTTTGCTCTATCTTGTAGTAGCTTCCTCCTTTTGTTGTAGAGTTTGTTTATGGCTGGGGTCCACCAGACTGGACGCTTGCCTTTGGTACAAAGAGTCTTTGTTTTGCTTGGGATTGCCTTATCCATGCAGTCCTGCAGGTGCTGGTAGAAGGCATTTGTAAGTGATTCAGCGGCTTGAGTACTGTTTTCCGCCGCTCGGGGCCTTAAAGGAGACCACACTAGTCTTTAGAAGTGTGAAGTGGGCTTTTGAGAATTTCTTTATTGTGTTCTTTTTTATTTCGGGTGGGGGTGGGATGAGGACCTCCAGCGAGATTAGTTTGTGATCTGATCTCACCAGTGAGGGGTATACTTCCGGTGTTGAACATTGTGCTCCCATGTTCGTGATGATGAGATCAGTATGTTATCTCCTCTTGTGGGAATGGTGACTAGTTGTTCCATGGCATTTGAGTTTATGAATTCCAGGAACTTTTGGGCTAGGGTGTTTGGGCTTGAGTAGTGTTCCCAGTCTATATTTGGGTAATTGAAGTCACCTAGTATGATGGTGTTTGGTGATACATTTATCCTCTAGTGTTTTCAGGAAGGCCATGTGAGGTTCCTGAGTTTGTGAGGGTGGCCTGTAACATGCTACTATTTGCAGAGCAGTCTTGCCTACGGTTAATTGCACCTGGATGGTCTCCGATGCATCATGCGTTGCCACCAGTCTTGAGGTGTGGGTGTCCTTGATGAATATGGATACCCCCCCTCCTTTCTTGGTATTTTCCTGATTTTGGGGCCGGAACGCATGATATGAGGTAAAACCAGATAGTGCTGGGGTGCTCTCAGGAGCCTTGAACCAGGTTTCTGTCACAGCACAGACATCGATGTTCTCCATACTGAGAAGGGCCTCGAGTGCGTGCATTTTGAGATTTAGACTTCTGGCATTGAGCAGCATTACCCTTAGTTTATTTCCTTTTTTGTGTTCTAGGGTGGTAGGTTTAGAATTTGAGCCTTGCCTAAAAAAGGCACTATGGGGTGGCAAGAGCCTTTGCCAATATCTGGAATCCCAGGGTGACAGGTGCAAGCCGTCCCTCATGAAGCAGCGTGGCTTGTCCAGCATGTCATCCCAGGCAGACAGATACTGGATCCCCTTTGAATGACACCAGTGTTTAAGCCAATTGTTAAAGCTGATCATCTTATCTCTGTATTGTGGCATCATTCTTGGTGAAGGTAGGATACTGCTCAAGGTCAGGGTCATACCTGCCTGGGCTACATAATCAGAGAGCTCCTCAATGTCTCTTTTCATGTAGTCCAAGGAGGTACGTCTCAGGTCGTTTACACCAGCGTGGACAATGACTGAGTCATATTTGTACCTGCTGTTGAGAGACCTGAGTGCTTGCGTTATGTGGCGGATTCTAGCGCCCGACAGACAGCTTACTGTGACCTTCTCCTTACTCAGTCTGGTGAGCGGGACATCAGTGTGTCTGACTATGGAGTCACCAATGACTAGTGTGTCTGGCATTGTGTTTGGCCTTAAGGGCTGTGACTGTTTGACACTCTGACTGTGAGGTCTATGTGTTGCAGGTGTTGTGTTCTGAGGTGGTGGTTTTGGGTGTCTGCTTTGGTGGCCTCTGCTGTTTTGGTAGATTTTGATCAGAGCCTCCGAGTATGTCTTTGTGTGTTTATGTGTATGATTTGAGGTTGTAATGGTACTATGTGAGACTGGGTCTATAGTGTGTGTGGTAACCTTCCCCTCCTGATTGGTCTTGCCAGTCCTATGTTGAGAGAGCTCAGCCTCCAGTTTGGCCGTATAGTTGCATCTCTCGCATGTATTTGTGTTTTGTGGGAGGAGGAGAGGGTTGTCTGTGTACATGAGGCAATTGTAACATTGCCTCAATATTCCCAGGTTCACCAGCTGAGCAGGAGATGACACTAGCAACTGATCCCTCGACATGCTAGAAGGATAGACAAAAAACTTTAAAAAAGATTCCGGGGGATGTGGGTGACCGAGAAATGGGGGGTTTCCTTTTTGGGGTGCTATCTATAAGAGTGCCGTATCAAGGTAATGCTTTGCTTTGAAATAGCCTTCCCCTCTGCCCCTGCTACCAGCAATTGTTCAGATTTTCTTTGAGATTTAGTCCTGTCCAAGTAAAATCTAAGTTGTCTGTGTACATCCAATGAATGCAGAATCTGCTCCCCTGTGTTCTGTGGATTGGGAAAGAAAGTTGGTAAATGAATGGTCTGATTAAGAGCCATACTGGATACTACCTTGGGCATGAAGGATGGGTTGGTCCTGAGCGACACCCTGTCCGCATGAAAAATGATGAAAGACTCCACTGCCATAAGGGCCTGTAATTCAGAAATCCTTTTAGCCGAAGTGATTGCTAAAAGGAAGGCTGTTTTCCAGGAGAGAAATTTTATGTCTGCAGTAGCAGCTGACTCGAAAGGATGGAGAGTCAGTTTCTCCAATACAAAGTTAAGGTCCCAGGTAGGGGTTGGAGCTCTCCTGGGTTGTCTCAAGTTTTTGGCCCCTGTGAGATACTGCTTTAGAAGAGGATGAGAGAAGAGGGGGGGGGGGTTGTGCTGTAATGAGCTGAAATGGCTGAGGTATGGATTTTTTTGCAAGAAAAAGACAGGCCCTTGTGAAGCATCTCAGTTAAGTATTGCAAAATCTGAGGTAAATTGGGTACTGCTGTGCTCATCCCTCAAAACTGATTCCAGGCACAGAATCTTTTCCATTTGTCAGGATAAGATTTTCTAGTACTAGGTCTTCTCGCCTCCAAAATGACATCCATCAGAGGTTTGCTGAGGGATGCTAAGGGGGAATTTAAGTGATTAGCCAAGCTGCAAGATTCAATGTTTGGAGCTGAGGGTGCAGAATTTGGTTCTCCTGCTGAGAAAGTAAGGAAGGTGTCTGAGGCAGGTACCACAGAGAGATGTGTGACACACTGCGCAGGAGTGGGTACCAGTGTTGGCGAGGCCAGTCTGGAGCAATCAAAATAATTTTTGGTTTGTCCTGTTTGACTTTTAGTAGAACTTTGGAGAGCAAAGGCAGAGGGGGAAAGGCATAGACTGATAGGTTTTTCTAGCCGAAGGACAGAGCATCCACTTTCCAGGCTTTTCTGCAATGAGTTCTTGTGCAAAATTTGTCCAACTGGTAGTTCCGGGGTGAGGCAAAAAGATCCATGTCTGGGCTCCCCCATTTGCGTGTCAACATGTTGAAAATCCGTGGTTCCAGTTTCCATTTGTGAGGGTCCATGAGATTTCTGCTTAGTTTGTCTGCCAGAACATTTTGCTTTCCTGTCAGGAATTGAGCTTGTAGCTGTACTTGGTAGCTCAAGGCCGTGTTCCACAATGCCATGGCTAGTCTGCAGAGGGGGTAGGAATGTGTACCCCCCTGCTTGCTTATGTACCACATAACCGTGGTGTTGTCCGTCTTTATCAGTAATTGACCTGGATGAAGGTAGTCCTTGAAGGCTGTCAGTGCATTCTGTACATCTAGCATTTCTTTTTGATTGATGTGAAGATGCATTTGATTTGGGCTCCATTTGCCCTGAATGCACTTCCCTGCCAGATGAGCCGCCCATGCATAGTCTGATGCTTCTGTAGTTAGGGTTTGGGCATCAGGGGGTGGTGTGAATGGCAGTCCCTTGTTTTGGTGGCAGACCTCTGCCCACCACAGGAACTCTAGGCACAGGCAAGGTATGATAGGAAAGTACAGTTGTGTACACTTACCATAAATGTAGATGTTCGAGTGTATTCACTGTTGCAGTCATTACATTTGGGTAATCTGCTGGCAGGTTGCCCTCAGTCGGCCTGATTAACAAAGTCTTGGGTCCTGTGTCGGTTGCTGTCCCTTCTTCCATGACATCAGGTCATCAGGGGTATAAAACATGCAGCCGATGCCATTACATCAGTTTTTCTTGCCCCAGATGTCAGGTGCCCCCCAAATGGGGAGCAAAATATATATATATATATATATATATATATATATATATATATATATAAATAATTTAAAACACAAAAAATATACTTCCAAACAAAAGCAAATACAGCAAAAAGGCTTTTAAGTGTAGTAAAAGAAAGTAGAGGCATAGTAAGAGAAAAAACAGGGGGCTGGAGGGAAGGTAACCAGGACTGCAACAGTGAATACACCCAAACATCTACATTTATGGTTATGTTCTTCGTGTTTCCAATGTTACAGTCATACATTTGGGTAGATTCCCAAAGCTATGGTTGGGAGGATGGATTTATACAGCATTAGGACTAGCTATAAGGCCCTGCAAAACAACAGTGGCAAAGCCAGCTCTGGATTTAGAGAAAATTGGTAAATGATAATGTTTGGTGAAAGTATGAACTGAATTCCAGGTAGCAGCTTCTAGAATATCCCTGGTAAGAACACCTCTGAGAAAGGCTGCACAAGTAGATGCAGCCCTGGTGGAATAGGATCTGATCCCCTGGGGGATAGGTTTTCCAAGGTGCTTATAGCAGAAATGAATACAATGGCTTATCCATTTGGAAATGGTTTGCTTTGAAATAGCCTTTCCCTCTGCCCCTGCAGCAAATGCTACCAGCTGTTGTTCAGACTTTCTTCGAGATTTAGTCCTGTTCAAATAAAATCTAAGTTGTCTGTGTACATCCAATGAATGCAGAATCCACTCCCCTTTGTTCTGTGGATTGGGAAAGAAAGCTGGTAAATGAATGGTCTGATTAAGAACCACACTGGATACCACCTTGGGCATGAAGGATGGGTTGGTCCTGAGCGACACCCTGTCCACATGAAAAATGATGAAAGGCTCCACTGCCATAAGGGCCTGTAATTCAGAAATCCTTTTAGCCAAAGTGATTGCTAAAAGGAAGGCTGTTTTCCAGAAGAGACATTTTAAGTCTGCAGTAGCAAAGTTAAGGTCCCAGGTAGGGGTTGGAGCTCTCCTGGGTGGTCTCAAGTTTTTGACCCCTCTGAGATACTGCTTTAGCAGAGGATGAGAGGAGAGGGGAGGTTCTGTGTTGTAATGAGCTGAAATGGCTGAGGCATGGATCTTTATGGAAGAAAAAGACAGGCCCTTGTGAAGCATCTCAGTTAAGTATTGCAAAACCTGAGGTAAGTTAGGCACTGCTGTGCTTATCCCTTGACAGTGATTCCGGGCACAGAATCTTTTCCATTTGTCAGCATAAGATTTTCTAGTACTAGGTCTTCTCGCATCCAAAATGACATCCATCACAGGTTTGCTGAGGGATGCTAAGGGGGAATTTAAGTGATTAGCCAAGCTGCAAGATTCAAATGTTTGGAGCTGAGGGTGCAGAATTTGGTTGTTCTGCTGAGACAGTAATGAAGGTGTCTGAGGCAGGTGCCATGGAGAGATTTGAGACAGACTGTGTAGGAGTGGCTACCAGTGTCGGCGAGGCCGGTCTGGAACAATCAAAATCATTTTTGGTTTGTCCTGTTTGACTTTTAGCAGAACTTTGGAGAGCAGAGGCAGAGGGGGAAAGGCATAGAGTGATAGGTTTTCCCAGCTGAAAGACAGAGCATCCACTTTCCAGGCTTTTTTGTGAGGAGTTCTTGTGCAAAATTTGTCCAACTGGTAGTTCTGGGGTGAGGCAAAAAGATGTCTGGGCTCCCCCATTTGTGTGTCAACATGTTGAAAATCTGTGGTTCCAGTTTCCATTCGTGTGGGTCCATGAGACTTCTGCTTAGTTCGTCTGCCAAATTATTCAACTGTCCTGGCAGGAATTGAGCATGTAGTTGTACTTGATAGCTCAAGGCCGTGTTCCACAATGCCATGTCTAGTCTGCAGAGGGGGTAGGAATGTGCACACTCCTGCTTGTTTATGTATCACATGACTGTGGTGTTGTCCATCTTTACCATTAGTAGTCCTGGATGAAGGTAGTCCTTGAAGGCGGTCAGTGCATTCTGTACAGCTAGCATTTCTTTTTGATTGATATGAAGGTGCATTTGATTTGGGCTCCATTTGCCCTGAATTCACTTCCCTGCAAGATGAGCCCCCCATGCACAGTCTGATGCATCTGCAGTTAGGGTATGGGTGACAGGGGGTGGTGTGAATGGCAGTCCCTTGTTTTGGTGGCAGGCCTCTGCCCACCATAGGAACTCTAGTTGCAGGCATGGAATGATAGGAATCATTGTTTCCAGGCTGTGACAATGTTGACTCCATAAACTTTTTAAGTACCATTGAAGTTTACTCATATGCAGTCTTGCATATGGAATTAGATGAATGCAGGAGGCCATGAACTCCAAGGCTTGCGGTATTTCTCTTGCAGATAGCAGGGTTTTTGTGCCCACCTGTTTGAAGTAAGTCACCAAATGAAGTTGCTTTTCTGGCGTAAGGAAAGCTATCTGGGCAGTTGTATTCAGGCTTCCACCCAGGAATGTAATTTTTTGAGAGGGTACCAGTTATGATTTCTTTTTGTTTATAGTGTACCCTAGACAAGTTAGAACCCTTTTTACAAATGCCAGATGTTTTAGAAGAATGGCCTTGTTTTCTGCATGAATTAGACAATCGTCCATGTATGGATGTATTTGAATATGTCTTTGCCTGCAAAATGTACTCACTGGAGGCAGGCACTTTGTAAAGACCCTGGATGCAGTAGATAAGCCAAAGGGCAGTGCAGAGAACTGATAATTCAAGTAGCCTGCTTTGAAGGGGGGGTATCTTCTGCAAGATTCCCTGACTGGGATATGCAGGTAAGCCTCTTTTAAATCTAGAGTTGCCAACCAGGCATCTTTGTCTAGCATAGGAAGTAACTGTTGAAGAGTCAGCATCTTGAATTTTGGAATGTCCAGAAAGGTGTTTAGAGTAGACAGATTCAGAATTGGACACCGTGATTTGTCTTTTCTGGGTACCAGGAAATGTCTGGAATAGAAACCTTGTCCCTTTTCCTCTTCTGGTACTAGTTAAATAGCCCCATGTTTAGGAGGGAAAGTACTTGTTTCTGGGCCTCTGCCCACTGATTTGGGGGCAGGTCTGACCATCCGTTTGGAGTTGGCAAGGTGTGGAAATGAAATCTGTATCCCTGGGATACTATATTTAAAACCCATTTGTCCTGGGTTATAAGTTGACAGTTTTTTCATGAAGAGCCAGTTTTCCCCCCAAAGGGGCGGCTAAAAATTAAGTGCTTGGTAACTCTAGAGGAAAGTCATTGAGACTGCTTACCATAGGGAGGTGTCTTGTTGTTTCCAGATTTGGAAGAGGAGGCACCCCATTGCTTAGTTCTGAAAGTCCCTTGGGACTGAAATCTGGTGCCCTTGGAATGTCTGGGTTTGACTTGAGTGGCTCTGGAAGGAACTGGAAAGGACCAGTTCTTAGTAGGCCAGTGCCTACCAAATCTTGGAGGTTGCACTTGTAAGAAATCTTTCACAGTTCGCATAGATTTAGCTTTATCTTCCATCATTTTTAGAACTTCTTCAGCCTTATTACCAAACAGACGGTCCTGTTGCAAAGGAGCATCCAACAATTTTGCTTTAACATGATCAGGCAGAGATTGCTCTTTGAGCCAAGCATGCCTTCTATGCACAGACCCAGTTACAGCAGCCCTGCAAGAGGCCTCCAAAGAATCAAACCCACATTGCAAAGTATGTTTTCCAACTTGTTCAACTGAATGCAATAACTCCTGCAAATCTTTATTTTCCACACAGTCCGAAATCAACATAATTTTCTGTTTAAGCAGTCCCATGATATGCTGCTTATATTTTGGCATATGGAATTGACAGTTTAAAGCCCTGATTGCCAAGGTTGCAGAAGTATAGACCGTCTTACTCCATCTATCCAGTGCCCTGGAATCTCTATCAGAAGGGGTAGGATTTTTAGCAGTAGAAGCCTTAATGCCCTTGGGGCCCTGAGAAACAGTTTCAGGATCTATAACAGGATTTTTGAAAAGGAATTTGTGGGTGTCAGGAACCCTGTAGTATCTGTCTGGCTTACAAGGAGCCGGAGGCAGAGAATCAGTAGCAATACTAGATTCTGAAAACACATCATCAACAATGTCTAGAACAAGAGGTACAGTCAAAGGCCTATGCTGAGAAAGAAGAAGAAAATCCCTAAGCCTCTTTTTAGATTCAGAAAAATCCTGACTTTCTCAGTGGAAATGTTTCCTTAAGGTATATAAAGTTTCCCCAAAAGAAAAATCCTCAGGGGGAGAAGCAGAAGGAATGGAATCCTCTGCAATATAGTACAAATGGAAATCCTTATGAGATATTTGCTTCCCACAAGTAATACAATTATTAACTTTTACTGACATTGGTAAGGAGCACGAAAAAGTTTCCTCAATGGGGTACTTCGCTTTTTAGTTGAACACCTCGGTTCTGAAACTCAAAAACGAAAATTTCAGGAGTTGGCCGATCGGCACTTGCGAACTGTTTCTGCTTCAGGCACTGCGTGGCAAGAAAGACTGATGTAATGGTGTCGGCTGCATGTTTTATACCCCTGATGACCTGACGTCATGGAAGAAGGGACAGCAACTGACGCAGGACCAAAAACTGTTCATCAGGCCAACTGAGGGCAACCTTCCAGCAGATTACCGTGGCGTTGTCTGTTTGATGTGCCACATCACCGTGGCGTTGTCTGTTTGATGTGCCACATCACCGTGGCATTGTCTGTTTGATGTGCCACATCACCGTGGTGTTGTCTGTTTGATGTGCCACATCACCGTGGTGTTGTCTGTTTGATGTGCCACATCACTGTGTTGTTGTCTGTTTGATGTGCCACATCACTGTGGTGTTGTTTGTTTGATGTGCCACATCACTGTGGTGTTGTCTGTTTAATGTGCCACATCACTGTGGTGTTGTCTGTTTTGATCAGTAGAGGCCCCGGGGAGAGTAGGGGGTCTGAAGGTTGTCAGGGCATGCTGAACAGCTAACATCTCTTTTTGGTTGATGTGCAGATGTATTTGATTTGGGCTCCAATGGCCCTGAATGCACCTGCCGTCCAGGTGTTCACCCCAGGCATAGTCGGATGCATCTGTGGTGAGGGTCTGGGATGCGTGGGGCTGTGAGAAGGGAAGTCCCTTGTTGTGGATGCAAGCTGCTACCCACCAAAGAAAATCTTTCCTTAGACAAGGTATCATTGGTATGAGAGCTTCTAGATCTTGAGAGTGCTGACACCAAAGGCTTTTTAGGTACCATTGTAGTTTCCTCATATGCAGTCTGGCATACTGAATGAGTAGGATGCAGGAGGCCATGAACCCCCAAGCTTGCAGGATTTTCCTTGCAGTTAAGTGGGTTCTGGTGGCCAGTTGAGAGAAGTAGCCTGTCAGGTAGGCTTGTTTTTCTGGTGTTAGGAATGCCATCTGGGATGCTGTATCCAGGCTTGCTCCCAGGAATACAATTTTTTGTGTGGGGACTAGTTTTGATTTCTTTTCGTTGACAGTATACCCCAGGGAGGTCAGTAGGTCCTGTACAAAAGTCAGCTGGTGTAACAGCTTCTCCTGCCTGCGTGCCTGAATCAGGCAGTCATCTGAGTTTGGGTAAATGTGAATATGGAATGGTGGGAGCCAGGCATTCTGTGAAAACTCTGGGAGCAGTGGGTACGCCAAAGTGAAGTGCAGAGAACAGAAAGTGCACACATCTTGCCCTGAAAAATAGGTATTTCCTACATGATTCCCTGATGGGGATGTGTAGGTAGGCCTCTTTTAGGTCTAGGGTGGCTAGCCAAGACTCCTTGGAAAGCATTGGTAGAAGCTGCTGGAGGGTGAGCATTCTGAATTTTGGTATCACCAGAAAGGTGTTTAGAATGGATAGATCGAGGATGGGGTGCCATGTGCCCTCTTTTCTGGGTACCAGGAAGGGTCTGGAGTAGAAACCTTGGCTTATCTGCTCTGCAGGAACATGCTCTATTGCCCTCATAGAAAGCAGGGAAAGGACTTGCTTTTTGGCCTCTGCCCACTGGTTTGGGGGGAGATCTGGGAACCCTTTTGGAATTGGTAGTGTGGAAATAAAATTTGTATCCCTGGGACACTATGTTGAGGACCCAGTGGTCGTTGGTAATGGTGGCCCAGGTGCTTGTGTGGAAGGTGAGTTTTTCTTCTAGGGGCAAGAGTATGTGGGCAAAGGGAGGGGGTGGAAGTGTAAAGTCATTGTGAGTTCTTACCATAAGGGGGTGGCTTTGCACTCCATGGTTTTGAAGAGGAGGAACTCCATTGCTTAGATCTCTGCATTTCCTGGGGCTGTTGTCTGGGGGGCCTGCTTCCCCTGGGTCTGGGCTGAGCTGACCTGGAGGGGGCAGGAAAGGACCAGTACTTGGAGGGGCAATGCCTACTGAACCTCGGTGGCTGGACCTGTAAGAAGTCTTAGGTTTACCTTTTTCTTCCATCTTTTTAACACCTCTTCTGCCTTTGTGCCAAATATGTTGTCTTTGTGCAAGGGTGCGTCCAATAATTTGGATTTGACATGGTCTGGCAAGGGCTGTTCCTTAACCAAGCATGCCTTCTAAGGACAGAACCAGTGACTACTGCCCTGCAAGATGCTTTGAGGTAATCAAAACCACATTGTAAGGTGTGCATAGTTACTTGACTTGTAGAATGCATTAACTCTTGTAACTCTATTTTCTGCACAAGCAGGAAAAGAAGATATTTTTGTTTGAGGAGTTCCACGGTCTGTTGCTGATATTTCAGCATATGGAACTGACAATTTAGTGCTCCAATAGCAAGAGTAGCAAAGGTGTATACTTTTTTTATCCCATTTGTCTAATGCTCGGGAATCCCTATCTGAGGGGTTGGGAATCTTAGTTGAAGTTGCTTTGATTCCTGTAGGTCCTTGAGAGATGACCTCGAGGTCAGCAGTAGGATTTTTGAAAATAAATTTGTGAGAGTCAGGGACTCTACAGTACCTGTCAGATTTCCTGGGAACAGGAGGGAGGGTGTCAGGAGTCAGACTGGATTCCATAAAAACATCATCCACAACATCCAGGACAGGAGGAATGGCCAGAGGTCTGTGCTGTGGAACATCTAAGAATTCCCTGAGTCTCTTTTTTGACCGAGAGTAGTCCTGACATTCCCATTGGAAATGCTCCCTTAAAGTATTTAGGGTTTCCCCAAAAGAAAAATTCCTTAGGTGGAGAGGCTGAAGGGATGGATTCCTCTACATCAGAAACCTCATTTGCAGAGAGGGGTTGCATATCTTCATATTCAGATGCATCAGAACCATCAGACGCCTGTTCAGATAAAACTAGTGGAGACATATCTCTTTTTCTTTTGGAAGGGGTAGCCTGGCTTCCCCTGATAAGCATTTTAAAGTCTTCCTACATTTTAAGCATTTGAAACTGAGGCAAGGAAGCGGGTGCCTGAGCTTGGGTCGTCGTTTTTTTGGGGGTGGTTCTTATCCTGGGCCTTAAAAACGTGGTAGTTTTCAAAAGAACTGTAGACGCGGAAGAAGTTGTTGGTCTGTGTCGAGTATCAGTAGTGCAAAGTACTACCTCGGAAGCCGGTGCCTGCTCATCCAAGGTAGAGACATCCGCAGGATCTCTAGTCGAAGAAGAGTCTCGTGGCATACTGGACTCCAAAAGGGTCTCAGTAGCAGCCTGCAAAAAAATAGAAGCAGGCATCAAGGGCTGCGAAAACGCCTCACTAAGGACTGGAGAACTGACAACTAGCCTAAAGGAAGTGTCATCGGCAGTTTTGGACCTGTGCGGTCTGTCTCTGTCTTTATCATTTTCCTTATGTTTTCTTGGAAGATCTGATGTTGGATGGTTTACCGAAGCCATATTGTAATTCAAGGACTGAGAGCAAAAATATCTAGCTACAATAAGGGCCCAATGATGTATAGTTCTGGCATTGAACAAAGCACAAAAGTGACAGTGGGGGACGTCGTGGTCTGGACTTAAGCAAGTGACACAGTAAAAATAAAAGTCTCGGTGTGGTATTTACTTTCCACAGGTGACACAATTGTTAACTTTTTCTGACATCAGTTCGAGCAAAACAAAGGATCCCTAATGGGGTACTTAGCTTTAGAAAACTTCTACTTCAATTCGGAAATGGAAAATTCAGGTAGCGGCTGACCGGCACTCGTGCAAACTGCTTCTGTATCGGGATCCTTGGCAAGAAAGACTGATGTAATGGCATCGGCTGCCTTATTTTATACCACTGACGACCTGATGTCTGTCCTGGAGCAAAAGCAACTGACGCAGAAATACTAAGCCTCTGGTATTCGGGCCGACTGAGGGTACCCTGGCAGGGATAACCCAAATATGATGACTGCAACAGGGAAACACGAAGAACATCCATATTATATTACATCATCTGTTAGATGCATGGCATTCAGGAACAATATTATATTGCATCATCTGCTAGATACATGGCATTCAGGAACCATATTATAGTACATCATCTGCTAGATGCATGGTATTCAGGAACCATATTATATTACATCATTTGGTGAATGGATGGTATTCAGGAACCATATTACATTGCATTCACCTGATGATAAGCTGAGATGCAATACATATCCAATCTGTTTTTTAAATGCATTTAACTTTCTGCAACCCTCCGCTTCTGTTTTATTAAATGCATTTAACATTCTGCCACCCCCTTCACCCTCCTCCTTTTTTTCACCTCTCCCGTGTCCTGTTGAACACCTTTGCAGATTCTCTTTCCCTCAGTCTCTAGGGGCTTCTACAGCTCTCAAAACTGTGAAGACTCACTTTTGAAAATCTATGGAACAGCCAGTCCAAACAGTCTGCAGCTTGTCCCCCCATCCTTCCTGTTTTTGACTTTCATATCTTTCTAACACAAAAAACATACAGGAGTAATCCGACATCCTGTGCAGTCCACCCCCCACCACAAAAAAAGAAAAGAAAATGAGAGGTCTTCTCAGAGTTAAAGACTGTAGCAAACTGCTTGCTACAAATGCAACAAGCAGCATGTTAAGTTACTCACAACACACTACTGCTTTGTCAGTTCAGCCACAAACACAAACATGACATCAGCATTCATTTACTAAGGTGCAACACCTTCATGGCTTCATAAAGCAATGGTGGTATTGCACTCCCACACCAATGGCAGATGCTGATCAGGCACCCTAACAACTTGCACCTGGGCTGCTGCCCCCTTTGCCCTACCGTAAATGCAGCTGTGCCCTAACGTGACCCTGTGAACCCATATCACACCTCATTGGCTCTCCTGATTATGTAAATAACCCCATATCCTGTACTATCTGGTCATCCAGGAAAAGGCTGACCAAACTAGCTAAGTTTTCCAGAAAAGCACATTATTTTGTTGAACATCTGGGCTTCACAAATACCACTGAAATTCATAAACAATGCTCACAGTCTAAACTAGAGCAAGAAAGTACACGGTCACTGCCAAAAAAGTCAAAACAGTGTTGTAAATCTGTCACAAAAACAAGTGGAAAAGTACAGTTTTGTACCTACCATAAATGTAGATGTCCGAACTGGATAGCATCTGCAGTCATAACAAGCGGGTTGTCCTGTCGTCAGGCAGCCCTGCAGTCGGCAGTTCAAAGTCGGGTCCGGCTTGACTGATGTCGCACTCCACCCGACGTCATCTCTGTTGGTCTTTGGGTATAAAAGCATCAGCCGACGCCATTTTCCTCAGTGTTTCTTGCCCCAGATGCCAGTAGCACTCTTGCAGGCTAAAATTTTGGATAGATGCCAATGTTTCCAAATAGATAGAGGTAAACACAACAATAAGCATATATGTACATATATACAAACAAATACACCATAAAAGACTCCCCCCCAACAGCTAGCTATTAGGAGGGTAAACACCCTAGGAGTACCACAGAGGGGAAGGAGGGAGGTAATCCTGACTGCAGATGCTATCCAGTTCGGACATCTACATTTATGGTAGGTACAAAACTGTACTATGTCCTTCATGGATGCATCTGCAGTCATAACAAGTGGGTAGAATACCATAGCCAACTAGGGGAGGAGGATAAAGTAGATTATGGTGTGTTTAGGATCCCTTGCAGTACAGCAGTGGCAAACCCTGCTCGGGATCTGGAATATAGAGGCAAATTATAATGCTTGGCAAATGTATGCACGGAGGTCCAAGTAGCCGCCTCAATAATGTCTTTGGTTGCCACTCCTGTCTGAAGGCTGTGGTAGTGGCTGTTGCCCTTGTAGAATGAGGTCTTATGTTCTGTGGAATTGGTTTTCCATGGAAGGAGTAACAGTATCGTATGCAATTTCCTATCCATTTGGAGATTGTCTGTTTGGAAATAGCTTTTCCTTCCCTTCCTGTTGCATAGGCTACAAAAAGTTGGTCAGTCTTTCTGCTATTTTTGTTCTGTCCAAGTAGTAGCGTAGCTGTCTATGTACATCAAGGTATGCAGTATTCTTTCCCTGTTTTGTGGGTTGGGAAAGAAGGTAGGTAGGTGGATTGCCTGGTTTAAAGACACTCTGGATACCACCTTGGGCATAAATGTAGGATTAGTCCTCATGGACACTCTATCTTGGTGGAAGATTAGGAAGGGTTGCACTGCCATTAAGGCCTGTAGTTCTGAAACCCTCCTTGCTGAAGTAATTGCCAGTAGGAAAGCAGTTTTCCATGACAGGTGTTGTAGGTCTGCTGTTGCTGCTGGTTCAAAGGGTGATAGTGTCAACTTTTCTAGCACAAAGTTTAAATCCCAAGCTGGTAATGGTGGTTTCCTTGGAGGTTTTACATTCTTGATTCCTCTGAGGAACTGCCTGAGCAAAGGTGGAAAAACAGGTGGATCAAAGCTGTATTCTGCTGAAATAGCTGATGCATGTATCTTGATGGAGGAGTAGGACAGGCCTGAATGAAGAAGTTCGGCCAGATACTCCAGAATGTTAGGCATATCTATGTTTGACACATCTTTTCCTCTTTCCGTACTCCAAATGACAAACCTTTTCCATTTTCCAGCATAGTTCCTTCTTGTTGAAGGTCTGCGTGCTTCAAGAATAATGTCTTTAACTCTTTGGGAAAGTTCTGGATTAGCTGCTGCTATGTGATGTTCCATGCAGTCAGTTGCAGCGTTTTAGGTTTGGATGTATGATGCTGTAGTTGTTCTGAGTTAACATCAAAGGCATCAGGGTATTGGCCACATATTGTTCGAGACATGCTCTTCAGTAGTGGGTACCAGTGTTGTCTTGGCCAGTTTGGAGCTATCAGGATTATCCTTGGACGTTCTTCCTTGATTTTTAGTAGTACCTTGTGTATCAAAGGAAGAGGTGGGAATGCATATGCTGTTAGGCCTTTCCAGTTGAAGGAGAGTGAGTCCACTTTCCATGCTAGTGGGTGGAATGTCCTTGTGCAGAATTTTTGAGCTGGTGATTGAGAGGTGATGCAAATAGGTCTATCTGTGGCATTCCCCACTTCTTGAGATGGTCTTGAAGATGTCGGGTGCAGCTTCCATTCGTGGGCATCCAGTGGTTCTGCTTAATATGTCTGCTAGAGTATTGTCTTTCCCGGTACAAATATTGCCTGTAACTGAATGTTGTAGCTGAGTGCCAGGGTCCACAGCTCCAAGGTCATTCTGCATAGGGGTATGAATGAGTGCCTCCCGTTTGTTGATGTACCACATGACTGTGGTGTTGTCTGTCCTTATCATCAACTGGCCCTCTTTGAGAAATGGTTTGAACTTTTGGATTGCCAGTTTTACTGCCAGCATTTCTTTTAGATTGATGTGCAGGTGAAGTTGATCCTGTGTCCACAATCCTTGCGCATTTGTCCAGCATGTGGGCCCCCATCCTAGGTCTGAAGCGTCTGTTGTGATGGTCTGGCTTGGTTGACATCTGAAAGGGTAGGCCTGGGTTTGACTGGCATGCCTGAGCCCACCATAGGAACTCCTGTTTTAAGCATGGAATTAGTGGGATTTCTGTTTCTAGACTGTGTCTGTGTTGGGACCATAAATTCTTTAGGTACCACTGTAGTTTCCTCATATGTAGTCTGGCAAATGGGACCAAGATTATGCATGATGCCATGAAGCCCAGGGCCTGCAGAACTTTTCTTGCTGTTAACTTGTTCAGTTTTGTTAGTGCCAAGAAGTAAAGAGGAAGTTCTTTTTGTTTTTCTGTAGTCAGGAATGCCATTTGTTGTACTGTGTCCAATTCAGCCCAAGAATGTCCTTGTTTGGGATGGTATCAGCCTTGACTTTTGTAAATTGACTGTGTATCCCAGTCCTTGTAGCAAGTAAATGACCCTTTGTAAATCTGTTGTCAGCTTGCTTTTGTTGTCCCCTGTAGCAGGCAGTCGTCCAGGTATGGGTAAATTTGAATTCCCTGTAGTCTGCAATGGGCGATTACTGATGCCAGGCATTTTGTGAATACTCTGGGCGCAGTAGATAAGCCAAAGGGCAATGCTGAGAATTGATAGTGCTCTGATCCTGCAAGAAATCTGAGGTATCTTCTGCAGATTGGTCGAATGGGGACGTGCAGGTATGCCTCCTTGAGATCTAGAGTTACCAGCCAAGACTCCTTGCCCAGCATGGGAAGAAGTTGCTGTAGGGTCAGCATTTTGAATTTTGGGACAATGATGTATGTATTTAAGGTGGACAGGTCGAATTGGTCTCCAACTTTTTCCTTTCTTGGAACTAGGAATAGTCTGGAGTAGAACCCTTTCCTTGTTCTGCTGTTGGCACTCTTTCCACAGCTCTCATGTTTGCTAACTCCATTATCTGGCGTAGAGCCTCTGTTTTTGATTTGGAGGTAGATTTGGCATTCCTCTTTTGACTGGTAAAGTGTGGAAGTGAAACCGGTAACCTTGATCTATGGTTTGTAAAATCCACTTGTCTTTTTGTTATGTAGTGCCAGTTCTTTGAAAATAAGGTTAACTTTCGCCTAGAGGAGCTGCTATTTGTTCCCTGGTAGGCGGATTTAGGATAAGTCACTGTGGTTGTGCTGGTGTAGTGGCAGTGGCTGTGTCTGTGCCTCTGTTGTTACCTTGCCACTGTCGTCCTCTGTAGGCACCTCCTCTGGATTGGTTTCTGCCTCTGGAGCGTCTATTCCTGCCCCTTTGAAATTTTGTGGAGTCAGGAAAGGACCAATTTTGGCAGGCCAGTTCCTGCTAAACCTTGGGGTTGAACCTGCAGGAAATCTTTAACAGTTTGAACAGATTTTGCCTTTTCTTCCATTTTCTTCATAACCTGCTGGGCAGGTGTACCAAACAAACTTGTCTTGTCCATAGGAGCATCTAGCAACTTAGCTTTAACATGATCCGTAAAGCTTGTTCCTTTAGCCATGCATGCCTTCTTATCACCGTGCCTGTCATGGCTGATCTAAATGAAGCCTCCAGTGCATCATAGCCACATTTTAAGGAATGGTTGCTAACCTGTTGTATGTTATTTACCATCTCTAATACATATTTCTTATCAAGAGATTCATCAGTGGTTAGTTTTTAGTTAACTGATCAAGCATAAACTCTTGGTATTGTATCATGTGAAACTGACAGTTTAAAGCTCTAGCTGAGAGAGTAGCTGAAGTGTAGACCTTTTTACCCCATCTGTCTAGTGACCTTGCTTCCCTTTCAGAAGGAATAGGGTTTTAGCTGTGGTGGCTACTGCCTTGGGACCCTGGGATATAGTTTCTGGGTCTGCAAGTGGGGCCTTGTAAAGGTGGTGATGAGTATCTGGCACCCTGTAAAATCTGTCTGGTTTGGCAGGGGCTGGGGGTAAAGAATCTGGGCGGAGCAAACATCACTTGAAAGCATCATCCACCACAGAGAGAACAGGAGGTATAGCTAAGGGCCTGTGCTGTGGGAGGTGCAGAAAGGTCCTAAGTCTTTTCTGGAGTCTGAAAAATCCTGTTGCTGCCATTGGAACTGTTCTGCATGGCATGCAAGGTTTCCCCAAAGGAGAATTCTTCTGGTGGGAAGCAGCTGGAATGGATTCTTCAGCATCAGAATCTTCAAATTGGAGAAGGAGCCTCAGGCTGGTCAGTTATGTCTGATTCATCAGCAGAATCATCAGAAGACACTGGCTCAGGGCTCTGCCTAGGTCTCTTCTCTGGGGCTGAGAGGCCCTGTCTGGGTGAGATTGAGATCCTCTAATTAAAAATAAATCTTCTGCCAAAAGCATTTGAGAACTAGAAGAGGGCCTGGATGTGGGGGTTTAACAGGCACTGTTTTAGTAGTCTTGGCTGCTTTAGCCTGGCGAAGGCTTTAATGGACATGGCAGCTGGAGGCCTAGCAGCACCACGTGCTGGGGTAGAGACATCAAGGGGATGGTGTCTGATAAGTCAACCACCGTGGTGGGTAAAATTTCTGAGGTCGATTCAAGAGTTGTAGCAGGGGCCTCAGTTGTAAGACTAGGTTCAGCTGTACTTTGAGCAGTTTTCGGTTTCGGCGAACCCGAGACACTCATGATTTGCTTTACCGTGGTTTCGGCGAAACCGCGGACCATGATGTCGGTCTTTATCTTTCGTTTTTGGGGGTAGTCGGAGGATCCGGCACGGCATAATGTCGCAAAATCAGAACCGAAAAACTGTTCTGCAAACTCCGACCGGCGCCTAAGCGTTCGTCGGTTGAAAGAGGCACAGGCGAACAGGCTGCTACGTCGTGGGCTGGGCCTAAACAAGGCAGACAGTAAGAGTGGAAATCTTTATGAGGTATTTGTTTCCCACAGGTTAAACAATTGTTAACTTTTCTGACATCGGCTGAGGCAAGAAAGAGTCCCCAACGGGTACTTAGCTTTAGAAGTCTTCGAAGTAGTATTCGGTAGAAGTAATCTCTGGATCCGACCGACCGGCACTTGCGAACAGCTTCTGCTTCGGGCGCCACGCGGCAAGAAAGACTGAGGAAAATGGCGTCGGCTGATGCTTTTATACCCAAAGACCAACAGAGATGACGTCGGGTGGAGTGCGACATCAGCCGAAGCCGGACCCGGACTTTGGAATCCGGCCGACTGCAGGGCTGCCTGACGACAGGACAACCCGCTTGTTATGACTGCAGATGCATCCATGAAGGACATCGATGTTGCAGTAAGCCTTGCCCAAAAGACATATTGCAATAAAAATTCCAGGCAAAGGAAGTATCCGCAGACTTAATCTACCCCCCCCCCCAAAGAAAAAGTATAGATTAACATTTTGCACAGAGATTCAGTAGTCAGTATGCTACATTCCTTAACTCAGTTCTTTTAGAAGTTCAAAGGGAGAAAAGCCACTTATTCATAAGGCAGTCTGCCTGGCAACGCAAGAGAATTTGTCCAAATTTTGACCTAATATACTGCACCCCAAATGGGATAAGGGAGAGTATCCCACTAGACTGGCCTTGATGGAACCATGACAACAGAATAATTTTGTGAATGTAGCTTCTTTGATGTACCAACACTATTCTATCGATAGCAATCAAGTCCAAACCCACAAAAAAAGTGGCCAAATTGAAAGGTAGCTTTTACGTAGTGAATAATTGAGATGGCAAAGCTTTGTGAGACACTTTGCAGCAGATGTGTCCAACCTGCGGCCCACGGGCTGCATGCAGCCCTCAGAGCTCTTCCATGTGGCCCACAACCTTTAACTGCAACTTCAGTGTACAAAAAAGTGGCCAAATTGAAAGGTAGCTTTTACGTAGTGAATAATTGAGATGGCAAAGCTTTGTGAGACACTTTGCAGCAGATGTGTCCAACCTGCGGCCCACGGGCTGCATGCAGCCCTCAGAGCTCTTCCATGTGGCCCACAACCTTAAACTGCAACTTCAGTGTACACGTGCCACTATGTTGAGGACCCAGTGGTCGTTGGTAATGGTGGCCCAGGTGCTTGTGTGGAAGGTGAGTTTTTCTTCTAGGGCAAGAGTATGTGGGCAAAGGGAGGGTGGAAGTGTAAAGTCATTGTGAGTTCTTACCATAAGGGGGTGGCTTTGCACTCCATGGTTTTGAAGAGGAGGAACTCCATTGCTTAGATCTCTGCATTTCCTGGGGCTGTTGTCTGGGGGGCCTGCTTCCCCTGGGTCTGGGCTGAGCTGACCTGGAGGGGGCAGGAAAGGACCAGTACTTGGAGGGGCAATGCCTACTGAACCTCGGTGGCTGGACCTGTAAGAAGTCTTAGGTTTACCTTTTTCTTCCATCTTTTTAACACCTCTTCTGCCTTTGTGCCAAATATGTTGTCTTTGTGCAAGGGTGCGTCCAATAATTTGGATTTGACATGGTCTGGCAAGGGCTGTTCCTTAACCAAGCATGCCTTCTAAGGACAGAACCAGTGACTACTGCCCTGCAAGATGCTTTGAGGTAATCAAAACCACATTGTAAGGTGTGCATAGTTACTTGACTTGTAGAATGCATTAACTCTTGTAACTCTATTTTCTGCACAAGCAGGAAAAGAAGATATTTTTGTTTGAGGAGTTCCACGGTCTGTTGCTGATATTTCAGCATATGGAACTGACAATTTAGTGCTCCAATAGCAAGAGTAGCAAAGGTGTATACTTTTTTTATCCCATTTGTCTAATGCTCGAATCCCTATCTGAGGGGTTGGGAATCTTAGTTGAAGTTGCTTTGATTCCTGTAGGTCCTTGAGAGATGACCTCGAGGTCAGCAGTAGGATTTTTGAAAATAAATTTGTGAGAGTCAGGGACTCTACAGTACCTGTCAGATTTCCTGGGAACAGGAGGGAGGGTGTCAGGAGTCAGACTGGATTCCATAAAAACATCATCCACAACATCCAGGACAGGAGGAATGGCCAGAGGTCTGTGCTGTGGAACATCTAAGAATTCCCTGAGTCTCTTTTTGACCGAGAGTAGTCCTGACATTCCCATTGGAAATGCTTCCTTAAAGTATTTAGGGTTTCCCCAAAAGAAAAATTGCTTAGGTGGAGAGGCTGAAGGGATGGATTCCTCTACATCAGAAACCTCATTTGCAGAGAGGGGTTGCATATCTTCATATTCAGATGCATCAGAACCATCAGGCGCCTGTTCAGATAAAACTAGTGGAGACATATCTCTTTTTCTTTTGGAAGGGTAGCCTGGCTTCCCCTGATAAGCATTTTAAAGTCTTCCTACATTTTAAGCATTTGAAACTGAGGCAAGGGAAGCGGGTGCCTGAGCTTGGGTCGTCGTTTTTTTGGGGGTGGTTCTTATCCTGGGCCTTAAAAGCGTGGTAGTTTTCAAAAGAACTGTAGGCGCGGAAGAAGTTGTTGGTCTGTGTCGAGTATCAGTAGTGCAAAGTACTACCTCGGAAGCCGGTGCCTGCTCATCCAAGGTAGAGACATCCGCAGGATCTCTAGTCGAAGAAGAGTCTCGTGGCATACTGGACTCCAAAAGGGTCTCAGTAGCAGCCTGCAAAAAATAGAAGCAGGCATCAAGGGCTGCGAAAACGCCTCACTAAGGACTGGAGAACTGACAACTAGCCTAAAGGAAGTGTCATCGGCAGTTTTGGACCTGTCGCGGTCTGTCTCTGTCTTTATCATTTTCCTTATGTTTTCTTGGAAGATCTGATGTTGGATGGTTTACCGAAGCCATATTGTAATTCAAGGACTGAGAGCAAAAATATCTAGCTACAATAAGGGCCCAATGATGTATAGTTCTGGCATTGAACAAAGCACAAAAGTGACAGTGGGGGACGTCGTGGTCTGGACTTAAGCAAGTGACACAGTAAAAATAAAAGTCTCGATTGTGGTATTTACTTTCCACAGGTGACACAATTGTTAACTTTTTCTGACATCAGTTCGAGCAAAACAAAGGATCCCTAATGGGGTACTTAGCTTTAGAAAACTTCTACTTCAATTCGGAAATGGAAAATTCAGGTAGCGGCTGACCGGCACTCGTGCAAACTGCTTCTGTATCGGGATCCTTGGCAAGAAAGACTGATGTAATGGCATCGGCTGCCTTATTTTATACCACTGACGACCTGATGTCTGTCCTGGAGCAAAAGCAACTGGCCTTGAAATACTAAGCCTCTGGTATTCGGGCCGACTGAGGGTACCCTGGCAGGGATAACCCAAATATGATGACTGCAACAGGGAAACACGAAGAACATCCATATTATATTACATCATCTGTTAGATGCATGGCATTCAGGAACAATATTATATTGCATCATCTGCTAGATACATGGCATTCAGGAACCATATTATAGTACATCATCTGCTAGATGCATGGTATTCAGGAACCATATTATATTACATCATTTGGTGAATGGATGGTATTCAGGAACCATATTACATTGCATTCACCTGATGATAAGCTGAGATGCAATACATATCCAATCTGTTTTTTAAATGCATTTAACTTTCTGCAACCCTCCGCTTCTGTTTTATTAAATGCATTTAACATTCTGCCACCCCCTTCACCCTCCTCCTTTTTTTCACCTCTCCCGTGTCCTGTTGAACACCTTTGCAGATTCTCTTTCCCTCAGTCTCTAGGGGCTTCTACAGCTCTCAAAACTGTGAAGACTCACTTTTGAAAATCTATGGAACAGCCAGTCCAAACAGTCTGCAGCTTGTCCCCCCATCCTTCCTGTTTTTTGACTTTCATATCTTTCTAACACAAAAAACATACAGGAGTAATCCGACATCCTGTGCAGTCCACCCCCCACCACAAAAAAAGAAAAGAAAATGAGAGGTCTTCTCAGAGTTAAAGACTGTAGCAAACTGCTTGCTACAAATGCAACAAGCAGCATGTTAAGTTACTCACAACACACTACTGCTTTGTCAGTTCAGCCACAAACACAAACATGACATCAGCATTCATTTACTAAGGTGCAACACCTTCATGGCTTCATAAAGCAATGGTGGTATTGCACTCCCACACCAATGGCAGATGCTGATCAGGCACCCTAACAACTTGCACCTGGGCTGCTGCCCCCTTTGCCCTACCGTAAATGCAGCTGTGCCCTAACGTGACCCTGTGAACCCATATCACACCTCATTGGCTCTCCTGATTATGTAAATAACCCCATATCCTGTACTATCTGGTCATCCAGGAAAAGGCTGACCAAACTAGCTAAGTTTTCCAGAAAAGCACATTATTTTGTTGAACATCTGGGCTTCACAAATACCACTGAAATTCATAAACAATGCTCACAGTCTAAACTAGAGCAAGAAAGTACACGGTCACTGCCAAAAAAGTCAAAACAGTGTTGTAAATCTGTCACAAAAACAAGTGGAAAAGTACAGTTTTGTACCTACCATAAATGTAGATGTCCGAACTGGATAGCATCTGCAGTCATAACAAGCGGGTTGTCCTGTCGTCAGGCAGCCCTGCAGTCGGCCGGATTCCAAAGTCCGGGTCCGGCTTCGGCTGATGTCGCACTCCACCCGACGTCATCTCTGTTGGTCTTTGGTTATAAAACCATCAGCCGACGCCATTTTCCTCAGTGTTTCTTGCCCCAGATGCCAGTAGCACTCTTGCAGGCTAAAATTTTGGATAGATGCCAATGTTTCCAAATAGATAGAGGTAAACACAACAATAAGCATATATGTACATATATACAAACAAATACACCATAAAGACTCCCCAACAGCTAGCTATTAGGAGGGTAAACACCCTAGGAGTACCACAGAGGGGAAGGAGGAGGTAATCCTGACTGCAGATGCTATCCAGTTCGGACATCTACATTTATGGTAGGTACAAAACTGTACTATGTCCTTCATGGATGCATCTGCAGTCATAACAAATGGGTAGAATACCATAGCCAACTAGGGAGGAGGATAAAGTAGATTATGGTGTGTTTAGGATCCCTTGCAGTACAGCAGTGGCAAACCCTGCTCGGGATCTGGAATATAGAGGCAAATTATAATGCTTGGCAAATGTATGCACGGAGGTCCAAGTAGCCGCCTCAATAATGTCTTTGGTTGCCACTCCTCGTCAGAAGGCTGTGGTAGTGGCTGTTGCCCAGTAGAATGAGGTCTTATGTTCTGTGGAATTGGTTTTCCATGGAAGGAGTAACAGTATCGTATGCAATTTCCTATCCATTTGGAGATTGTCTGTTTGGAAATAACTTTTCCTTCCCTTCCTGTTGCATAGGCTACAAAAGTTGGTCAGTCTTTCTGCTATTTTTGTTCTGTCCAAGTAGTAGCGTAGCTGTCTATGTACATCCAAGGTATGCAGTATTCTTTCCCTGTTTTGTGGGTTGGGAAAGAAGGTAGGTAGGTGGATTGCCTGGTTTAAAGACACTCTGGATACCACCTTGGGCATAAATGTAGGATTAGTCCTCATGGACACTCTATCTTGGTGGAAGATTAGGAAGGGTTGCACTGCCATTAAGGCCTGTAGTTCTGAAACCCTCCTTGCTGAAGTAATTGCCAGTAGGAAAGCAGTTTTCCATGACAGGTGTTGTAGGTCTGCTGTTGCTGCTGGTTCAAAGGGTGATAGTGTCAACTTTTCTAGCACAAAGTTTAAATCCCAAGCTGGTAATGGTGGTTTCCTTGGAGGTTTTACATTCTTGATTCCTCTGAGGAACTGCCTGAGCAAACGGTGGGAAAAAACAGGTGGATCAAAGCTGTATTCTGCTGAAATAGCTGATGCATGTATCTTGATGGAGGAGTAGGACAGGCCTGAATGAAGAAGTTCGGCCAGATACTCCAGAATGTTAGGCATATCTATGTTTGACACATCTTTTCCTCTTTCCGTGCTCAAATGACAAACCTTTTCCATTTTCCAGCATAGTTCCTTCTTGTTGAAGGTCTGCGTGCTTCAAGAATAATGTCTTTAACTCTTTGGGAAAGTTCTGGATTAGCTGCTGCTATGTGATGTTCCATGCAGTCAGTTGCAGCGTTTTAGGTTTGGATGTATGATGCTGTAGTTGTTCTGAGTTAACATCAAAGGCATCAGGGCTATTGGCCACATATTGTTCCGAGACATGCTCTTCAGTAGTGGGTACCAGTGTTGTCTTGGCCAGTTTGGAGCTATCAGGATTATCCTTGGGCGTTCTTCCTTGATTTTTAGTAGTACCTTGTGTATCAAACGAAGAGGTGGGAATGCATATGCTGTTAGGCCTTTCCAGTTGAAGGAGAGTGAGTCCACTTTCCATGCTAGTGGGTGGAATGTCCTTGTGCAGAATTTTTGAGCTGGTGATTGAGAGGTGATGCAAATAGGTCTATCTGTGGCATTCCCACTTCTTGAGATGGTCTTGAAGATGTCCGGGTGCAGCTTCCATTCGTGGGCATCCAGTGGTTCTGCTTAATATGTCTGCTAGAGTATTGTCTTTCCCGGTACAAATATTGCCTGTAACTGAATGTTGTAGCTGAGTGCCAGGGTCCACAGCTCCAAGGTCATTCTGCATAGGGGTATGAATGAGTGCCTCCCGTTTGTTGATGTACCACATGACTGTGGTGTTGTCTGTCCTTATCATCAACTGGCCCTCTTTGAGAAATGGTTTGAACTTTTGGATTGCCAGTTTTACTGCCAGCATTTCTTTTAGATTGATGTGCAGGTGAAGTTGATCCTGTGTCCACAATCCTTGCGCATTTGTCCAGCATGTGGGCCCCCATCCTAGGTCTGAAGCGTCTGTTGTGATGGTCTGGCTTGGTTGACATCTGCGAAAAGGGTAGGCCTGGGTTTGACTGGCATGCCTGAGCCCACCATAGGAACTCCTGTTTTAAGCATGGAATTAGTGGGATTTCTGTTTCTAGACTGTGTCTGTGTTGGGACCATAAATTCTTTAGGTACCACTGTAGTTTCCTCATATGTAGTCTGGCAAATGGGACCAAGATTATGCATGATGCCATGAAGCCCAGGGCCTGCAGAACTTTTCTTGCTGTTAACTTGTTCAGTTTTGTTAGTGCCAAGAAGTAAGAGGAAGTTCTTTTGTTTTCTGTAGTCAGGAATGCCATTTGTTGTACTGTGTCCAATTCAGCCCAAGAATGTCCTTGTTTGGGATGGTATCAGCCTTGACTTTTGTAAATTGACTGTGTATCCCAGTCCTTGTAGCAAGTAAATGACCCTTTGTAAATCTGTTGTCAGCTTGCTTTTGTTGTCCCTTGTAGCAGGCAGTCGTCCAGGTATGGGTAAATTTGAATTCCCTGTAGTCTGCAATGGGCGATTACTGATGCCAGGCATTTTGTGAATACTCTGGCAGTAGATAAGCCAAAGGGCAATGCTGAGAATTGATAGTGCTCTGATCCTGCAAGAAATCTGAGGTATCTTCTGCAGATTGGTCGAATGGGGACGTGCAGGTATGCCTCCTTGAGATCTAGAGTTACCAGCCAAGACTCCTTGCCCAGCATGGGAAGAAGTTGCTGTAGGGTCAGCATTTTGAATTTTGGGACAATGATGTATGTATTTAAGGTGGACAGGTAGAATTGGTCTCCAACTTTTTCCTTTCTTGGAACTAGGAATAGTCTGGAGTAGAACCCTTTCCTTGTTCTGCTGTTGGCACTCTTTCCACAGCTCTCATGTTTGCTAACTCCATTATCTGGCGTAGAGCCTCTGTTTTTGATTTGGAGGTAGATTTGGCATTCCTCTTTGACTGGTAAAGTGTGGAAGTGAAACCGGTAACCTTGATCTATGGTTTGTAAAATCCACTTGTCTTTTGTTATGTAGTGCCAGTTCTTTGAAAATAAGGTTAACTTTCCGCCTAGAGGAGCTGCTATTTGTTCCCTGGTAGGCGGATTTAGGATTAAGTCACTGTGGTTGTGCTGGTGTAGTGGCAGTGGCTGTGTCTGTGCCTCTGTTGTTACCTTGCCACTGTCGTCCTCTGTAGGCACCTCCTCTGGATTGGTTTCTGCCTCTGGAGCGTCTATTCCTGCCCCTTTGAAATTTTGTGGAGTCAGGAAAGGACCAATTTTGGCAGGCCAGTTCCTGCTAAACCTTGGGGTTGAACCTGCAGGAAATCTTTAACAGTTTGAACAGATTTTGCCTTTTCTTCCATTTTCTTCATAACCTGCTGGGCAGGTGTACCAAACAAACTTGTCTTGTCCATAGGAGCATCTAGCAACTTAGCTTTAACATGATCCGGTAAAGCTTGTTCCTTTAGCCATGCATGCCTTCTTATCACCGTGCCTGTCATGGCTGATCTAAATAAACCTCCAGTGCATCATAGCCACATTTTAAGGAATGGTTGCTAACCTGTTGTATGTTATTTACCATCTCTAATACATATTTCTTATCAAGAGATTCATCAGTGGTTAGTTTTTAGTTAACTGATCAAGCATAAACTCTTGGTATTGTATCATGTGAAACTGACAGTTTAAAGCTCTAGCTGAGAGAGTAGCTGAAGTGTAGACCTTTTTACCCCATCTGTCTAGTGACCTTGCTTCCCTTTCAGAAGGAATAGGGTTTTAGCTGTGGTCGCTGGCTACTGTCGTGGGACCCTGGGATATAGTTTCTGGGTCTGCAAGTGGGGCCTTGTAAAGGTGGTGATGAGTATCTGGCACCCTGTAAAATCTGTCTGGTTTGGCAGGGGCTGGGGTAAAGAATCTGGAGCGGAGCAAACATCATTGAAAGCATCATCCACCACAGAGAGAACAGGAGGTATAGCTAAGGGCCTGTGCTGTGGGAGGTGCAGAAAGGTCCTAAGTCTTTTCTGGAGTCTGAAAAATCCTGTTGCTGCCATTGGAACTGTTCTCATGGCATGCAAGGTTTCCCAAAGGAGAATTCTTCTGGTGGGGAAGCAGCTGGAATGGATTCTTCAGCATCAGAATCTTCAAAATTGGAGAAGGGAGCCTCAGGCTGGTCAGTTATGTCTGATTCATCAGCAGAATCATCAGAAGACACTGGCTCAGGGGCTCTGCCCTAGGTCTCTTCTCTGGGGCTGAGAGGCCCTGTCTGGGTGAGATTGAGATCCTCTAATTAAAGAAAATAAATCTTCTGCCAAAGAAAGCATTTGAGAACTAGAAGAGGGCCTGGATGTGGGGGGTTTAACAGGCACTGTTTTAGTAGTCTTGGCTGCTTTAGCCCTGGCGAAGGCTTTAATGGACATGGCAGCTGGAGGCCTAGCAGCACCACGTGCTGGGGTAGAGACATCCAAGGGGATGGTGTCTGATAAGTCAACCACCGTAGTGGGTAAAATTTCTGAGGTCGATTCAAGAGTTGTAGCAGGGGCCTCAGTTGTAAGACTAGGTTCAGCTGTACTTTGAGGAGTTTTCGGTTTCGGCGAAACCGAGACACTCATGATTTGCTTTACCGTGGTTTCGGCGAAACCGCGGACCGCGGTGTCGGTCTTTATCTTTGCGTTTTTGGGGTAGTCGAGGATCCGGCGGCATAATACGCAAAATCAGAACCGAAAACTGTTCTGCAAACTCCGACCGACGCCTAAGCGTTCGTCGGTTGAAAGAGGCACAGGCGAACAGGCTGCTACGTCGTGGGCTGGGCCTAAACAAGGCAGACAGTAGAGTGGAAATCTTTATGAGGTATTTGTTTCCCACAGGTTAAACAATTGTTAACTTTTTCTGACATCGGCTGAGGCAAGAAAGAGTCCCCAGGGTACTTAGCTTTAGAAGTCTTGGTAGTATTCGGTAGAAGTAATCTCTGGATCCGACCGACCGGCACTTGCGAACAGCTTCTGCTTCGCGCCAGCGGCAAGAAAGACTGAGGAAAATGGCGTCGGCTGATGCTTTTATACCCAAAGACCAACAGAGATGACGTCGGGTGGAGTCGACATCAGCGAAGCGGACCGGACTTTGGAATCCGACCGACTGCAGGGCTGCCTGACGACAGGACAACCCGCTTGTTATGACTGCAGATGCATCCATGAAGGACATCGATGTTGCAGTAAGCCTTGCCCAAAAGACATATTGCAATAAAAATTCCAGGCAAAGGAAGTATCCGCAGACTTAATCTACCCCCCCCCCAAAGAAAAAGTATAGATTAACATTTTGCACAGAGATTCAGTAGTCAGTATGCTACATTCCTTAACTCAGTTCTTTTAGAAGTTCAAAGGGAGAAAAGCCACTTATTCATAAGGCAGTCTGCCTGGCAACGCAAGAGAATTTGTCCAAATTTTGACCTAATATACTGCACCCCAAATGGGATAAGGGAGAGTATCCCACTAGACTGGCCTTGATGGAACCATGACAACAGAATAATTTTGTGAATGTAGCTTCTTTGATGTACCAACACTATTCTATCGATAGCAATCAAGTCCAAACCCACAAAAAAAGTGGCCAAATTGAAAGGTAGCTTTTACGTAGTGAATAATTGAGATGGCAAAGCTTTGTGAGACACTTTGCAGCAGATGTGTCCAACCTGCGGCCCACGGGCTGCATGCAGCCCTCAGAGCTCTTCCATGTGGCCCACAACCTTTAACTGCAACTTCAGTGTACACGTGCCAAAACACTTTTTTTATTTGTTTTTCATGACAGTGACCTGTAACCACAATGTTGGTGTGCACATGCACCAAAGCACCCTTCCCGTTTTGTTTTTTTTTTCAACAAAGTAGGATCTGTGTGTTTATGCCGCTGTGTTATTTTGTTATTTCACACTGAAGAATCAGTGTGTGTTCGTGCTGAAGAGGGATTCGTGTACAGATTTGCCATCGTTGCCTTTGAAAGGGAGAGCACTTAACTGTATTAACAGGCAAGTGCAGAGTGAGTGAGTGCATGCATGAAAGCAACATGTTTGTGTGCGTGAAAGTAGAAGAAGACAGAGTGTGTGTGTGTGTGTGTGTGTGTGTGTGTGTGTGTGTGTGTGTGTGTGTGTGTGTGTGTGTGTATATGAGAGAGAGAGAGACAGAGAGTGATGTACTGAATTAAAGTACCTGTCACCTGTACGGATTTTCAAAGAATGTCTGGTATCTCCTCCAAGCTCACAAAGAGTGGGGAACAAACGGGTGGCAATCAGCTATAACTAAATCTTTAAGTGTAGACGGCTGTATTTTTTGTCAGAACACCATGTTATAATTCCCTGAAAAGTTTTTAATAAATCAAAGGGATTGACATATGGATTATTCGGTATGCTTAGTTAAAGTCCAGTTGCTGCATTATAAAGAGTTTCCATTATGGTTGGGGGTATGACTTTTGCTCAGAGGAATGCAGTACATCAGAATATATCTATTTTATGATGATATTGCTTCAGAAACAAAAAAACAAAGCTTATTTTTCTTAAGGAAGTTTTATATTAGTGGATTTATGCTTGCTCTTCCTACCAAATTTAGACTTAAGCAGTGACCCGCACTACATGAAGATACAATTGTGTATGTGTCTTTGTATTTGAAGTCACCAACAGAAAGTACATTCTGGAGTGAGAGTTCTGGCATATTTTCCTGTGAAATTTGTTAGAAATTTTCAAGAAAGTTAGAAATTTGGTCCTGTATTACTAGGTACCGCTAATATTACTACATACACATTGGTTACTGTTTTTTTCATATTCATTTCATAACTTTTAGGTGGACAACTAAGTATATCTCAGAATCCTATCATTAGGGTGTCTTCTGAAATCATATCTAAAATAATTGCTGTTCCTCAGACTATATGATTTCTACTGCCATTTTAACTGCATAACATATGTTTTTTTACTTGTTTAGGAAGACATTTACATATTTGAGAATATGCAGCCTGTTTTTCTAGATTCTGTTAGCTCATGCAGTGGGCTGTATAGAGCTGAATACTCTCTTGTTTGTCCTGATAATTTTAGAATTATACCAGGAAGAATGATGTAGGGATATTGACATTTGAAGACAGCATCATATCTACGCCGGTATGGTAATAAGATATTGATAGACTACCTCCATAAAACATTCACCCCGGGATTCATGAACCTTGCGCCAGGCGCCAGCATAGCGTCGGCGTTATAAAGCCAAATATGGCCACCGAGCGATTCAGGTATGAAGCAATCCCACGTGCACTACCGGCGTCGCGGACTCGCCGCCCGGTAGGTATGCTAATCACACTGTGCGGTATTGCACCATGCAAATGAAGGCAAATAGCGATCCACAGTGGGGCATGCGTAAGCGTAAAGACGCGGCAATGTAAACCGAAAAAAACGGTTTACATTTACCCAAACATGACCAAGGAGTAACGGAAGGCTGTCAACGTCAGGTATCATACAGGTGCAATATGCCAATGGCGAAAGGCACCGAGAATGTCCAAAGAAAACATGCACAAACTGTAAATAATGACAAAAATGTTATGTACGTAGAAACCACAGCAGAACCCCCGGATATGTGTTCAGAAGGTGCAAAGCAATGAAATAATATGACAATGTCCTAAAAGAGCTGTATAATACACATCAGCTGTACAGCCACCACACACCATAGTATGTATGGAAAGCCTCAACCCCAGCGCAAGCGTTGTCAAGGAGTGGTGGCAGTGTTGGCCGTAACCATGTATTAGCAGTCAATGCCATGCAAATGAGGCAGATAATAGTGAATCGCAAAGCTGGCGGTGTAAGGATGGAGCAAGCGGCGTGGCGGTACTACACCGAGGAGTGGCCTACACGACATACATGTCAATCGCAGAGGGTGTGCCACTGTAGGAGGAAGCATATTGGAGGCCAGCAAACCTGGGCTGTACAATGCACATCACAGCAGCAGGACGGCGTGTGAGGAAATAGATGCGCTGAGAGTACATAATGCGGCGCACAGATGCATGTGCACGAGGATGACTCGTTCCCCAACCCAGTCATGTGACGGCCTCCCGTCAACAACCACGGATATAGGAAGGTAATGCGGAGAATATGAGGAAATGCGGAAGCAGTGTAATTGGAGCCGTAATGAGCAATCAACACCAATCAATCCAGGAAGGGCAAACGGCGGCAGCTGACAACTCTGCATGCAGACTCCTGCATAACGGGAAAGGGAGGCATATGAATGCAAAGATAGTAGGGATGTAGTAGAAATGCAAAGAGCAAAGAACCGAAATAGCACAGCCAAGTACAGAGGTAGCATAACTGCGGCTGCAGATAAAATGCATCATATGCCATGTGCCTGCAGGATGCAGTAATGTAAGATGCAAAGCTAAGCCAATGCAGGCAACTGTAATGTAACACTAAAGGCAATACCGTTGCAGTTGCAACCGTAAAACACCGAAAATAATCCATGGAAACGGCTGCACAGACACACCCAATGACATCACCGGGTATACAGCACAACAGTATAAAGTGTGAATGCACACAACACACAGCGCGATTTCCCAAACGCCGCACCGTAGGGTGTAAACACACGGGGAACTTTTAATATGTATATGGTGGGTGCCGCCGTGGCCGTGATGCATAGGTATGTGGCAGAGACAGGCGGAGTTGCGGAGGACGGTGCCGACAACTACCGTAGGCCTCACAGGAGAAGGAGAGTGTTCAGACCAAGGGTGACCTACCAGGGGCTGCAAGACCTGGAGATAGAGCGCTACAGGGTGGACAGGGACACGTTACAGCAAATAGTGGAGCTGTGCCGGCCACGCCTGAGAACAAGAGACAACAGAGGGGAGCCCATCCCAGTGGACACAAAGGTATGTGTGAGCTTGCGAATACTGGCTACAGGTACCTTTCAAAGGCCAACCGGGGATATAATGGGTATCTCACAGGCATCAGCATCTAGGGTACTACACCAGTTCCTGGATGCCATGTTACGACATGCCCATGAGTATATAAACTTCCCCAGATCTCAGGAGGAGTTGGCTAGCAATATGCGCCGCTTCCACCGTGTGGCACAATACCCGGAGGTACTGGGTGCGATCGACTGTACGCACATAGAAATCAAGTCACCACCTGGGGAGCAGGGTAGACGCTACACAAACCGCAAGGGATACCCCTCCTTCAATTGCCAGGTCGTGTGCAATGCGCAGGGCATTATCATGGATGTGTGTGCTGGCAGCCCTGGAAGCTACCACGACTCCCATATCTGGCATGCCTCACAGCTGTATCACGTATTCGCCAGGGGGGACATCACACAAGGTCACCTTGTGGGGGATGCTGGCTATGCACTGGAGCCGTGGCTAATGACACCCATCAGAAATGCACACACACACATGCAAGAACGCCATAATGAGGCACACGCACAAACCAGAATAATCATAGAGCGTGTGTTTGGGATGTTGAAATCACGGTTCCGGTGCTTGGATACATCTGGTGGAGCCTTGCAGTACTCTCCAGGCACATGTACCCACATATTCATAGTATGTTGTATGCTACACAATATGATTCTGTGGAAACAGCTGCTGCAGGGACATAATGGTGTAGGGCCACCAAGCCCGCCACAACTGCCAAGGCAAGCACAGGCACAGGGCGTTCAGCGCCATGAACACGCTGTGCCAGCCCCAGTAGGTAGACGGAGGCGTACCCAATATGCCCACGCCCTGGCAAAGAGGGAACGCATAGCACATACTTTGACAGCGTAGGCCCCATGGACTGACACCTCCTTACCTGCACACACAGTGAAATGGACACCACACAAACATGTCCGCCCGTAATGTGTACCGTATGACCGGACCTATATGTGACTCCAACAAAGGCACCACCCAAACACTGCACACCCAATAGCCAGCAGAGCATGGAACGCCAACACCTCACCGCACGCCGGTTCTACAGCACACGGCGTAGCTGTATGCTGCCACTATCGCCGCAAGTCGACCACATATGTACTTATGTGCATACACAGATACGGAAATAGATATCAGTACACATGTAGAAATATATGTACACATACACAGATATAAAGTACAACAGGTTAATATGGAACCCAGGGATGCAAGTTCACAGATAAGTAAGATGCGAAATCTCCACATAGTAAACATAGTGACCGACAACCCGATCATCCGGGAGGGTGGGCAGAGCAGGGAACGCCAGCCATGGAAATGTCAACCTGCATCAATACATATCCGCGTGTCGGGATGATCACCAGTCCACGGTACAGTAACAGGATATGTGCGTGTCATATCCATAGGATATGAGTGCGGAGGTACATGCCGCCGCCGGCGATGTGGCCAACGTAGGTATTGTGTGCAACCGTCGGTGCGAAAGCGGCAAGCATACCAGTCAAGTGTACGTCATTATGAGGAACGTACCTCATTTGGGGTCTAAAACAGTTCATGTTCCTCGCAGTTCCTCAAAGTTCCACACTGAAAATGTCTGTCAAACATTCATTGTTAGGAATGTATTTAAATGACATCCTGGTAAATAGAAATTAATCATAGTAATTCATTAAAGGTTCTTCATTGTAAGTAAATCAGCATATTTTAACCATCCTATGACCTACTTAGCTGAAGTTGTTAGTATGCCATAAGTATGTGTTCCACATTATGCCCATTTGTTCCACATTAGTAATGTGTGTGTTCCTCATTTTGGAAATGGAAGGTTGAGAGCCATGGCGGTAATATGTGTATGTGTGAGGTGAGGTTGTCGTGTGTTCCGCTGTGTGTGTGCCACTGTAAAATGTGTATGTAGGTGACATGTCACAGGCGGAGTGAATAACATGCGTAGGCATACAGTACAGGAACCATAGGCGTATGTACAGCAGTACCCACAAAGTAGTACTGACATCTCCTCAGTGGCTATGCGCGTGGCGACGTAAAACGATGCAAAGCGGAAATGTCCCAGAATGTACCACAGGGCCATAGCCAACAGGAGATGCAAAGGACGCATGTACAAACCATGACCGTATGTATGGCGGCCATATGCTAGACTCAACACGATACGTCGGCAACGCGTTACACAGCATCAGGCATGTACGGCGGCGAAATCTGAATGTGCTATCCGGCACCGATCGTGAACACTTACGGTCCGTAAATACCGCTGTGTGTTCCACGACCGTTAAGTAAGCAAGCGGCACCACGAATAGGAGGCTACCGGTAGCATACAGGCCGTCCCAAGTATAGGTCCACAATCACCGTAACTATCAGTGACAAAATGCCAATGGATAGTAGGCGCGGACGAACATCCGCAGATATATAACCGATGTGAAGGAGGAATTCGTGCAGGAAGCACACATGCAGGCGATACCGACACCACACGACATCAACAAAACAAACATTCCCAGAACAACAGACAGGTAACCTGCAGCTCCCCAAGCAGGGATGGAGCACACACAAGCATATCTTGTATGTATAAATGCAAGACCCACACCCCGTACTCGTCACCCACATCCGCAGATATACCCCATCGCACATATCAAAGGGATAACAGCTAAAACCGTAGCAAAATCATACAGGCAGTCAATGACAGCGGCATACCCGCAACAAGCCACGTGGGAAACACTAGCAGCAGCTGATGCATCCCTGCATCCGTTGTGTACAGGAATATAACAGCTATGTTACATCTGAATCCACAATGCCATCGACAGACGCCGCCAGGACACGGACACCCACATGTCAAACAGAATACCATACCCAACACACACAATCCACGGGTAACACCACAGCGTAATGTACCTGACACCACACATAGCGTATGCAGTCACACAAACATTATACAATACATACCATCCCCACGAAGGTAGTGCAAATAACTAACGGCCACACGAGGAATGAACCATGGCCTAGTTTCCCGGTAACATCTGAATGGAGGAGGATCACCAGTGATATGCGCATAAGTACACACAGAGGAACAGCTATTGGCGTGATGAACCCACATGCCTCAGGTGACGAATAAAGGAAGACTCCTGGATATTCAAACCGTATGTTCATAACGAACACAAACGCTATTGAAAGGAAATACTGAGAGGAAGATATTGACGAATACAGAAGCGAAGGCGGAAAGATATGTCGAACCCACGAGATGTACTGATGTGTAACGCATGATCGTGGGACTAATCTGCACTGTATGTGAGCGATGTGTGTAAGTAAAGATACCTGTCCATTAGGCAGAGAGTGGTGAAAGGTGGTTATGTAATGCTAAGCCGCAGCATACCAACGACTGTGGACAACGTGTGCACAGCAGCGGGACAAGACGTACACAGGCGTGATAACCCAAGGTCGGGCATAGGGATTGCAAACACAGAACAATGCCACCACCCACGCCCGATGCTGTCAGTGGATATCGAACAATGAAGCCCCACAGCAGGGGATAGGCCATGTATGTATAGTGTCACAGCACACATGTGCATGGGCATATACCGTCGATGTCATACGGAATGTGCGCACTGCGTGCACGTATCCCCACGCAGTAGGGGTGACTATGTCAATTATGTGTAATGCAAAGCTGTCAAGATGGATATGTTCAAAATCATAGACAGTATCACAGGCATAGCATGCATGATGGAGGGATGGCCTAATGTTATGTACATAAACAAGATATGTATGGCCTGCACATATGGGACAGTGTAGTAGCAGAATAGGTACCGAAATGGAGGGAACAGCAAGTAACCATGTCCAAGCGTTCCGTAGCAGGTGCAATGTGTGCCACAATGATGTCCGGCAGGGCCGTGTGTAAACACATGTGCAATGTACACAGTAGTGTCACCCCCATGGTAGTGTCCACTGAACGGCAGAAGTGGATGTCAACTGTATGTCTATACAGTACTCCGCTGTGGTGGTACCATGGGTCTGTGTCACCCTACCAGCAAGGGAGCTATCACATGACTAGTGACACAGTGTGCCTGTGGGATGTGCACAGGACCTATGTCCCACAGCACGGTGTGTGTCCAGTCTGTGGATGTCACACAGGCGCCGGGCTGAGCAATGTGGCATGTGTGCACACATGCAGGACTGCTCCTCCCACCCTGCCCACTGCAAGCGCCATGTAGGAGTACTACATGCATCAGTAATCACGGAGAACATGGCCCATGGCAGAGTAGATTACACCCCTGTGTTAGTGGTATGCAGGTGAGTACAGATGTGTTACATGACTGTCATTTGCATATGTAAACTGTCTGAGCCGGGTAGACATCACAGCATGACTATACTGAGACATGTAACGTTGTATCCATTGTGTAAGGTACACCACATATGTGTTATTGTAACACTGCCAGCGTGTACATGTGTGTATGGCACAGGTACAAGGGCACCCAAGGTATCAGCTAGACATACGGTCCAGAAATGCATGGTCCTGCACATGTGTACCCGCCATGGTGGAATATGGCAACCACAGCACCATGTGGGGCATGTGTGTGTACAGCAACCATGTACAACGTGATATGCATGTATAGGGACAGTATCCATGTGATACACACTGCATGACTGTCACTATGCAAAGGTGATGTGTATGCACTATGTGTGATGTAACTGATGCAATGATATCTACATGATATATCTGCCACACTGACACCTGTATGGTTGTTAGCAATATGAGTAGGATGAGCTAGAATGCTGCCAGGTATGTAGATGTGGTATATGTAGGCATGGACAATACTCTGTGACAGCAGGTAGTGTGCGTATGCAAATAGTGAGCATGAGGGGCCACATGACTGAGGACTGTGCAATGTCACACGTCCCTGACTTGTTGTAGTTAGCATGATATGCTTGCACCACTGTGTGACCTGTACAGGAGGCACATGGCGTAACATCCTGAGACATAGGGTACGATGTGATGCTGGATGTGTACATTGGCAATAGCATAAAGTGGAATGGCGCTGAAGGGCAAAGAGCGGATCATGTCTGATGTGATACCCTCTGTACCACCCCAACCACCCATGCAATAGTATGACAGGTGGCCAGCATGGGATGTGGTGTGCTGTGGCGCACAGAAGCCCAACAAGGGTGCCAGTAAAGGCATGCAGGTATTCAATGAGTGTGTGAAGCATGTATGTCAGGATGTGGCCCAATGCCATACTGAATGGCCCAGTCATGGGTGTACAAATGCAGCCCCATACGTGCAATGCAGTACCACCCATGTGTAGTGTGATAGATGTGGTAGTGTGGTGGTCAGGGTACACAACGTACATGAATGGGCTAGCAGTCAATGCAGTGTGCTGCTGCAGAGACATGTAACAGCCAGGTTGGCGGGATACAGCAACTATGGAGATGTGAGGTGACATTGGGACTGTGTTCCCGGACATAACATGTGCATGGCAGTACTATGTATGTGTCCACAGGGTTAATACAATGTCCAGCCAAGGATTGGAACCCTGTAGTGAGTGAGAGTGTGTATTGTTGGTAGGTACCCCATTGGCAGGCACGATGCCAGCAACATCTGTGTTGGCAATGCCTGCATGACTGTTGTATGCTGCATTGAATGTGGATGTAGTCAAACAGCAGAGACATACCACCACACTGCGTGAGGGCCCACACTGCAATGTATGGCAGTCATGTGTAGGTAGCTAGCTGTGGAGTATGTGATGCACCATGAGGACACACCATGACTGTCAAGTGACACACCACACACATGTGAACATAACTACTGTGCAACAGCCTGCACATGTGCCCATACAGCACGTGTGCATGGAACAGGAATACCACTGTGGCGTCTGTGAAAAGGCCAGTACCACCATGTCTCTGTGTGGAATAGCATGGTCCCTACCAGTGTGTAAATGTAGCAGAAGTGCACTGTGATCAGTGTTGGCATAGGCACGTAGACTGTCCATCGTACGGGGTGCCATGCCATCAACTACCTCTGTCAGTGGATGTCAGTAATACTGGCTGTAGAGTGTATGTACCATGCATGCTGCTATGGTTGTGTGTTTAGGGTGTGGCTAGCAGGGCTGAGAAGCATGGATGTTCAGCAAACAGAGGGGATGGTTGTAGGCATAGCACACAGACACATGGAGGTTTGGTGCATGCCAAGGGTAGTGTAGGTATGGTATGTGTCGTGTAATGTGTCACCCAGCTATGCGTACTGCATGGCCAAGCATGTGTGGGTACATGGGAGTCCATACTAGGGAAGGCGTGTTGCTGTCAATACATAGCAGTAGCAACTGTCCTAGGTGCAATGTACAGTATGCCAACACGACCAGCATGTAACCTGTGGTGTACAGTGTATTCACTGTCGCGTGTCACAATGTGCGTAGCGGTCACGAACATGGGTATCTGAACATGGATTACCTATGATGCAATGTGTCTTGGGAATATACTGTATGTGTGTAAATCACTGTGTGGTGTGGGAACCACCCACCCGTGTGTTGCAGTCCAGGTATGTGCCTGGGAGGTATGATCTGTGTACAATCTGGACTGGCAGGTGTGCCGTGTAGGGCATGGAGGCAGGTCCCAGGCACTGCAGATAAATGACATGTGTGCTGTACTGTATGTGCAGTACTTGTGTACAGCACAGTGGAGGGTGTAAGCATTGTCACACATCCCTGAATGCTGTGCCTACCTGTGACAGCCCTGCCGGAGACAGACATGTGACACCGCTGCACAGGCAGCATAGCACGTGAAGATGTGCATGTGGGCTGCACACCTTAGGCAGATGTCCACAGGTCATGTGTGCCACGGTAGTGTGGTTGAACATGACTATCAGACTGGACAAACACCACATGCCTGCATAACTACAGTATGACCATAGTCAACAGTCCCAGTGACAGAGTAGGCCAATGTACACTATCCCTGCGTGCAGACCACTGGCTACTGGACACCTGGCTAGACACACACCCGGAGGGTTAATTCACCATTGAGCCATCACATGTCCCAGTCCATGTGGGCCGTACAATGTCATCACAGGGTGGTCACAATAGCAGGTGGCAAGGCAGACACGGTGTACCAGGTGATGTGTCATGTGTGCATATGTCGACTAGCACAGCCGTTCACATGTCTGCAACATACTGGTGCACGATGTATACTGTTACATGATGTATGGAACTGCACTGTCACCCACTACAGGGCCATCTGACACAGGTGTGTTGTGACAGGTGTAACCCATGTTTGCACAGGATACACCACGCTGTTGTAGGCAGCCATGCTGGTGGCTACCAGTGATATATGCAGTGGTCATACAGACATACCGTACACAGTGTTCATGCAGGAATGTCCATTGTCGTGGACGATGTGCTGCTATGTGAATGTAGGTGTGTGTTGTGAATGTTACACATCCAGAAGACACCATCTGGTGCAGTCATGGTTGTCAACACCAGTACACACATCCACAGCAGTCAGAACCCAGTCCTGACAATGTGTGTCAGTCACCCTCGTGCTGTGTGACATATGTGCACATGGCGGAACACCTCCCACTGTCATCTAAGCTGGCTACATGATGGCTGGAATGTGCTGTAGAAATGTACAATGCTGGTAGCCCAATGAAGTACCTGGAATCAGACACAGTACGCTATGTCAGCCATGTAAACCATGCACAAGAATGACCGCCCAACAGACACAAACAATGCATTGACACATGGAACATGTGCACATGACAACCCCCAATGAGGTATGTTACACATATTGATGTACAATTGTCATCTATGGCCATAGCATGGATGCAGACACACATACTCCACAGGTAGTACCATGTGATGTAGGTAGGGGGGCATTGCTCGTGTACATGTCACAGTAGCTGTACAGACACATGTCCTGCATAGCCGTCATGTAGGGGTAGCTGTGGTATGTGACTGCTGGACATGCCCGTACAAATGACCATGTCCCACATGAGATGTGTTATGTGTGTACCACATGTGACGTGCTGACAACAAGCTGTGATGTACGGCTGCGGTGTACCTGTGTGACATTGTCTGTGATGGGTGCAAAGGCATATAGTATCGTATTGCATGCCCACAAGCCCCACATAGGTGCATAGCCTGAACATACAATACAAGGAGTGTGTGGGATGATAGCAACCCACAGGAGGAGATGGGTATGGGCACGGCCCACAACCACATGTGTGTGTACGGTGTTCACGTCCACGACACATGAGCATCTGAGAGGCTAGTGTTACAGCTGTACAGGGTTGCATGCATATATGTTCAGTAACATCCCTGTGTGTCCCACCACTGGCCCGTGGACCGATGGACACCAACCAAATGTGCAGATATGAGATGTGCACAGCACATCACAGATGCCTACTGTAGAACAGGCTTACCGTGTAGACATGTGCACAGTAGGTCTGCGCCAGCTGCAGTCAAACATGTAATGTGCTGAACCACACCAATAGTCCAGGCCATGCCACAGATGGACGTGCATGCATCTGTGTATGTATGGCTGTGAATGTCTCCGGCATAGCAATATAGCTGTGTCACCGTTGTGAACAACAATATGAATGGGTTATATGTGTGTGGGGTGCGTCATACGTGTATTGTCTGATCGACGATACCATCAGTGACCCTGCTATGTGAACATCCCTGTCCCCATACATGGATACCTATGCTGTGCCCAACACCACATTCACAGAGGGAGGGATGGTGGTGTGTAGTGCAGCAGCAGACATGGGGGGCAGCAGGCACTGGATGTACACATATGTGGTACCCACATCAGTGCAGGCAACCATCCATGTGCACGGGATAGCGGTGTGTGTCCACATACAGCACTGTGTTGATCAATATCCCAGCACATAGCACCTGCCAGGGTTACAGTGTATGCATGGATGTGTGATACCTGCATGCACCAGACACACCCTCAGCAAGCAGTGTGCAGCATACCTCGCTTGAGGCCAGTGTCCACACCATGGCGATAGACATGTTGAATGTCCATATACACATAGCAATGACATATGGAATGGACAGCCACCCTGCCAATATCGTAAACCCCCAGGTGGATCACAACCCAGTGCCATGTATGTGGCATACCCTGCCATACCATGCAGACCTGCCCAGCAAGGCTGCATGAGCTATCCTGATCCTACATGGTGCAATGGACAAAAGGCACTCTCACTATCAACCATACACAGCAGTAATGTGGCGGTGATGCACCCTGTGGTGTCACGGGTGCTGTGTCATGCTCTGGACAATGTGTGTGTGTACATGCTATGCATGGCCTGTCCTGCTAATGTGTCATGGTTACACATTGCCCTATGTCTATCACATGTGCAACACAGGTGAGCTGTGGCAAGTTGTCCAACACCCGTACAGTGCTGTGTGGATGTACATGGCACAACACATGCATGTGCAGGTGGCCATGTGTATGTGTACAGTGCCACTGCTGACGTTCACAATGGCTACAGACGTGATGTGTACTGACATATACACAGCGTCCAGGTGAACAGCAGCACCGGCGTCACATGGGGACCTATGCCAGTGATATGGACACAGGTGCAGCCAGGTACACATGTCCACAGCTGGCTAACATCTACATGGTGCGTGTACAGTGTGATGGGGTGGCAAACAGATATGATGTGACACACACTGCTCAATGGTGTGAAGCCAACACATCGGCTGTGTCACTGCCACGATGCCTTTCACAGATTACTGTGCAGATGTCGTACTTGTCATAGCAATGTATCTCCAACAGTATGCCAGCACAGCAGTGTAAATGTGACCTGCCACCATCATTATGTCTTACAGATAATGCCACGATCCCGGCTTCCTGCATTCAGTCGACAGGAGGAGGAGGTGATCATACCATACCTCCATACTAATCATGACGTTATTTAGTCATGTGCCACAGCAGGCACAGGAACGACAGGAGATGTGGGAGGAGATGTGCAGGAGGGTGAACAGCCTGGGCGGATACAACCGCACTTATCAGCAGATCCGCAGGCACTGCACAGACCTGATCCGGCATGCAAGACAGCGTGCCGCTGCAATCGCCAAACAACAACGTGGGATAGGTGGTGGGCCACCAACCCAGCCCCCACTCACAGCCACGGAGGAGCTCCTGGCCAGTCTGGGGACACCCACGGAACAACACGCAGAAACCCATGCGTCCATCGTGGAGGTGGGTGTCTCCCGAACTATGAGCTTGGAGCTGCATGGTAAGTCAGGGTTGCATGTTTGTATAAGTGACGTGGGGGTGGGTGTCATAGTACAACACATAATATAGCCATACATGCCAGGAATATGGCCACACAAGACGCATACTACAGTATGCTATGTTGTGTTAGCAGACATGTGCATAGCACATGCTAACTCACAGATGCATGATGTGACATACACACTGCTGACTGTGGCGATAGTAATGGATAATGTGTATACCTTTGTGTCATCCCTTTACAGGTACGTCTGGCGTGTCGCAAACACAAGGGTCTGTTGCAGGTAAGTCTGTTGCTAGTCAAAGGCATGATATGGTGTATTGATATTCCCCATGTGTCCAGGCATGACATGCACACCTGTGTGTGCCCCAGTCACGGTATACAGGTTGCACCACCGACACACACCACCCATGTACAGTAGATACAACCGTTAGCGTAGAGTGGCATGACACCACACGACCTATTGGTGTGTTATGTGCATTCAGCTATGCATACAATGGTGTAGGTGTTTCACAATGGCTGCATGTGTAGTATGCATCGGTATGCCTCTGCAGTATGCACACAGTACCACATAGTGAGCTGTGATCTTGCCAGAGCACAGGTGTTACCAATGTGACCTATGCCCTGCATCGGGTGCACCGTTGTGACATGGCACATGCCATGTCCCATGCACGTGGATGTCTGGCTGCAACATTGTCACACCATGACATGACCTATGCCGCGACATAGCAGACATCCACACTGTCTGCATATCTGTAGGGAATGTGACACCTTACACTAGTAGGGTTGTATGTCACATGGGCCACCACAGGGCCATGTGCACAATGTCCACCACACACAATTGTCAATGACCCAGACAGACAAGGCCATGGTCGGTCGATACCTACAGGCATGTTGCCACACAGTACATCCACAGTGGGTAGTCACCGTTGCACCCTGTACACACATAGTGGGCTCATCACTGTAGTGGCCCCCCTGGACATCCGATGTAGTACACCACTGACATGGAATGCCTCTCCACAGCTACTACAGGTGCCTCCAATATCCACCACATACGTGCTGCTGAGCGGCTGAACTGACTTACAGACATGGCAATGTAATGCATCCAGGTCACGCATCACACAGAAACATAACTGTGTCCTGCTACTGTGCAGTGGCACAGTGCCCGCACTCCACACTGTACAGCTATGTACACAGCTCACACCAACCTCACCTGCACAGACATCCCTGTTACCCATACATTGTATCTGTAGACTGTACACATAACACTGCACCATGACAGCCATTGTGATGTGGTGCATGCGGTGGGACACCATCGTCACATGTCCACATGATGCCACACATGTTTGCGGTGTACATGACATAGTGTCGGCAGACATGTGTACTGTCAGCTCGCCCATTAGCCACGGTGTATCACGGTGATGCATGCAAACTACCATGAATGTGTGTACTGCATGTCTACTAAAAGACACCTGCCTGTTGTACTGTTCCCACCAGGGCAGTGTGCATACTGCCACTAGGAATGTCTGGTCTACATTCACTGGTCTGTGGTGTGTGAATGCTGCATGCCACCTGCATTATCACATGCATGATGTCTGTGTGTGTGTGTGTGTGTGTGTGTGTGTGTGTCTGTATTGTAACTGACGGTATGCCTTTGTATTGACAGGTGCTGTAGGTGAGTTCCCCTCTTGCGGTCCAGCTGATGCTAGTGTCCCCACAGATACTAGTGGTGATGACCATGTGCATGAGGCACAGGCAGGGTCGTCACAGGCAGAGACTCTGCCATTGGAGAACATCACACTTACGTCCCCTTCATCCCTGAACATGGTTCGGATGCCGACACATACCCCAACACCGTTGCCCATAGATGACGGTCAGTCAGCGTCTGTTGGCACCGAGCAGGAATGTGTGGTGGCTGCAGAATGTGTGGTACACACGATGTTGCCAGTGTAATGACTGGTGCAGTGCCACGCAGGCATGTGGCAGGTGCTGCTCATAGGGGGAGCACCGCTAGACATACACCTGCCGTACAGGGTGCAGCAGCTGGTATAACCAGACGCATGTTCCAGACTGTAATGGCGGGCGCGAGCACGTGCCGAATGGCAGAACCAGGAAGGGCAGAGGCTGCAGAGGTCTGCAATCCGTTCCTTGAATGACAACATCCAGGCATTGGCGAATGCCCAACAGCATCTTGCCAATGTTCTGGATAGGAAATTGGGTGAGATGGCTGGTATCCTCGACCGAGGCATGGCCATCCTTGAGCATGGGCTGTCCGTGCAGGAACACCAGGTAGGGGTGAGGCATAGGGCACGTGGGCGTAGGCCAGCAACACCACCTGGTGCAGGTCAGCGTGTGCGTGCCCCCTCCCATGCCCACACAGTGCTGGTACCAGCTGCAGTGCCACTGCTACTACACCGACCACACCAGGACAGAGCAGGCCACGCGTGGGCGTGGCCCTGGGCGGCGCGGCACGCGTTTCCAGCGGACATGTGACATCGGAGAGTGGACTGTCTGTACCTACACCCGGTCGTGCCCGTGCGACCCCAGGCAGGCACGGGTCACGTCGTGGCAGCTGGACACAGTGAGCCGTAACACCTGCACTGTACAGTCTGGGGCTGCCAAGCATACCCCGTGTAGGCATCACAGATGACTGAACTGTATACACACAAACCCACACACAGCAAACACGACTGTAGGGCTCCACCACACCCACATGCAATCTACACAGTCATGCCCAGTCAATGCACAGGCCCTTACACACACACATGTCATTCATTGGTACAGCCCATGCCTGTGGCACACATATCACCCTGTGCATATGATGAAGTCTCTGCCGCATAACTGTGAGCTACACCATCAGTGCATGGTTATGCAAACATATTCTGATGCACAGGGTGGACAAGATAGTGAGAGGTGTATGTGATACCTGTATCCGCATAGTACGTGATGTGTATGTTGTGGTGTGTGTGTATGGCTGGTGACAGGTGTGTATGTGATGTGGGTTGTGCACTGACATCATGCAGCAGACATACCATGCAGGACAGGTGCATCATTCATTGATCTGTGTAAACAGTATGTGTGGTGGTTACATGTGTAGCACCATGTTGGTTCAGTTAACCCGTATGACAATGATGGTGTACTTGCATGTGCCTACTGGGAGCACTGTAATTAGTTCCCCACGCGTGGTAGGTACCCTGAGCATGTCTGGCAACATCAGCATAGCACAGGTACCCACACCCGGCATGGACCCCTACATAGGAACATAGGCACACATGTACATAACAGGGTATGTGCCCTACGACATGTGTGGACCTAGCATGACTGTGTGTGGCTGCTAACACCCCTCAGGATGGGGATGCCACATCCATCAGTCCCCAGTCCCTTGTCCAGCACTGACACACAGATGATGCCTGGCGCATAACTATATCCACACGTCATTATTACTCCTGGACGAAGGCAGTCAGGGCCTTTCCTTCACATGGGCTGGCACTCCTCTACGTGTTGTAGGGGGTCTTCCGGCCGTTGACCCTGTTCCCCCAGCACGTCACACTCATCTTTGTGGTGATGTGTGTGACAGTCGCTTCTGTGCCCGTGTTTGCCTGGAGCCTAGGAAGTGGAATATGCCCATGTCACCCAGGTCAGACATGGCCGTGTATGCCAGGCACAGATCACCACAGAGCAGATGTGCTGTGAAGGTTTACAGCCGGAGTCCCCTTGGTCATGCAGCTTGTGACACATGTCCTAGCACCATCATCCCCGCCTTGTGTAACATTTGCGGTCCTTCCGATTGCTGCAGGCATCAGGTTAGCTACAGGCCAGATGTGCCATTGTACGCAGTCATTGCTCTGGTGTGTGATGTGTACAGGGGTACAATGAACACCCCTGATGTCGATGCGATTCCTTCCAGACCAGGAGGCCACAGTGGAATGTCTTCACACCCACATTGCCATTGTGTGTGTTGACAGAGGTTAACGACAGGTGTTGTAGCCATTTCCATGAACATGTCCACCATCTGGAATGGCTTACCACCTACATGTGACATTGGGCCAAGCATGTCCTTCACACTGGGTAGGTCTGCACCTTCTCTGGCATGTAGTAGCAGGCCATGGCTCTGGCACCAGTTATCCATGTCTATGGCGCCCTAGGTGGATGTCCGTGTCACATGGGGTGTTGGGTATGGTGGCCGGTGCGTAGTCATCTGCATACCTTGTCTGCCACAATCCCCCTATGATTGCATGCACATTGGAAGGTCGAATGCCATATGGCAGGGGGCCCAGGACTGAGCCCTGTGGGCCTCCACTGGAGACCAGATATGAGTGTGACAAGGCACCAGGAACACCAACCCTGTGTGGTGTGACCTCCAACCTTTCTGAGAAGCATTGGGTGACATATGTCCCCACATGTATGCTGGCGAGCCTTTCCATGAGTCCCATGTGGAGTGTGCTCTGAACGCTCCCACCAGGTCATGGTACTGTGTGCAAACCCGCGTATCCCCATCAATGGCCTTGGTGACCACTCCAGACAGGACAAGCAGGTTTGGGAGGCAGGATCCGCCCTTGACTATGTTGTTGTGGGTATGTTCCGGTATTGGCTGTACACTGCTGTCTGTATCCATGGGCACCTGTATGGACCTCCCCACAGCTTTGCAGACAAGGCTTGTTAAGCGGATAGGGTGTGGCTGTCTACAGTCCATAAGAGCACTACCCTGGCATAGTGGGACCACAGATGCCATATGCCATCCATTGGGGACATAGCCCATAGTAAGGCTAACATGACACAGTGGCCGCATGTGTGGGCCGAGGGCCTCAATGAGGATGGGTAGCACACAGCCAGGGACACCATCGGTGCCCATTGGTGCTGTGTCAACCGCCATAGAGATATGGGATCACTCCAGGCCATATGAGATGTTTGGGAGGCTACACTCTGGTGGGATGGATATGTCCCCTCTTGGGGGGGGATGTATGCATGGAACATGTCCGCTGGTTTGCAGACAATGTCTGTGGGTGCAGTGACCGTTGTACCATTCTGGACCATTTACAGCCAAGTCTGTGTGCCCCCAACCATGATCTTACCACAGTTAGTGAAGGCCCTATGGTTGTCTCATGTGCCCTCTGCAGTACCACTCCCACAAGCGGCCGTGGATGATTGTATGTGTGGCCATATGGTGACGCCGGTATGAATGGGAGATGGTTTCCCTGGTACTGACATTGCTCTGTCATGTATTAGCTCCAACTGTTGATGTACAGCTAGTCAGTGGCTGGGGTCCACCACACCATGTGCCTACCTGTGGTGGACAAGGTCCTGATGTTATCATGTTTGCCTGTTGCAGACATGCATGTGGGTGCTCAGAGAAGGCATTCGTTAGGCGGTTGCCGGTCAGGCCTGTGTTCAACACTGGCAAGAAGGACTTGTAGGGTACCACACCGGTCGTATGATGTGTGTGGTTTGTTGTGGAGAGGTCATCACTTAGGTCCCCCATGCCGGTGTTGGTTACAGGATGTGGATGACCAGTGGATCCACTATACAGTCTGGCATCACCATTGAGGGCTGTACATCCTGTGTGGGGCATATCCTCACCATGTGTGATGGGCAGAACTGTCAGACATCCCCCCCTAGTATGTATGGTGCATGGCTGTTTAACAGTGGCCAGGTGTGAGAACACATGGGACCGGTGGCGTAGTGTGTTGTGCCATGGGTAATGTTCCCAGTCTATGTATGGGTGGTTCATGTCACCCAATACAGTGCTGTTGTGGGAGCATGCCCACTCACCAGTGTCCTCAGGACATCTGTGCAGGTATCCTGTGTTTGGGAGGGTTGTCTGTAGCATGCAACAAACTGTAGGCCAGTCCTACACATGGTTAATTGCACCTAGATATTCCCCGCTGCAACGGCAATGTCTGTGGCATGGCCGGGTTGCTGTTGTGTGGCTGGACACACACGACGGTCCACATTCCGCCACCCATGCCGTCGCACCATGTGTATGCATGTCTGCTCTGTGCCGACTCCAAGTGTCTGAGCATGCCCAGTAGATAGACACACAGCACAGTGCACACCGCGCCCGACTGCAGCTATACCCCGGGTGCATGCCTGTATCCCCTTCGCAACGGCCACGTCTATGGCATGGCCAGGTTTCTGTTGTGTGGCTGGACACACACGACGGTCCACATTCCGCCACCCATGCCGTCGCACCATGTGTATGCATGTCTGCTCTGTGCCAAGTCTAAGTGTCTGAGCATGCCCAGTAGGCAGTGATGTACTGATCAGTAGTTACTTGGTATTCCCGACTGCAGCACTAACGTGTTACTGTCTGGCGACCTTGGGATGGTAACAGGCTGCGTGACTCGCACTCTGACCTAACTCCCGATCGGGCGCATTGCCTCTGCAAATGATACCACCACGTGGGGTATGCCTCCTGATAGCGCTCTGCTCAGTAAACTTCGTTAAGCGCGTTCTGTAAATGCTTCATACTGTAGTGTGTTCATGTAGATAGGCGTAGGTTCGTCTCCGTCCCTTCCGTGTGTGTGTGTGTGTGTGTGTGTGTGTGTGTGTGTGTGTGTGTCTGTGTGTGTGTGTGTTTCCAGCTGCCTCTGCGAATGAACATGCTTTTAGGCGCCATAACACAAATCTTGGCTATTGCCAACTATTGTCTTCTTGGTGATGTCACCAGCCTACAAGTATGCCTCTGACAGCGCTCTGTTCAGTAAACTCGGTAGCGTGTTCTGTAAATGCTTCATACTGTAGTGAGTTCATGTAGATAGGCGTAGGTTCGTCTCCCGTCCCTTCCGTGTGTGTGTGTGTGTGTGTGTGTGTGTGTGTGTGTGTGTGTGTGTGTGTGTGTGTGTGTTTCCAGCTGCCTCTGCGAATGAACATGCTTTTAGCTCCATAACACATACCTTGGCTATTGCCAACTATTGTCTTGCGGGTGATGTCACCAGCCTACAAGTATGCCTCTGACAGCGCTCTGTTCAGTAAACTCGGTAGCGCGTTCTGTAAATGCTTCATACTGTAGTGAGTTCATGTAGATAGGCGTAGGTTCGTCTCCCGTCCCTTCTGTGTGTGTGTGTGTGTGTGTGTGTGTGTGTGTGTGTGTGTGTGTGTGTGTGTGTGTGTGTGTGTGTGTTTCCAGCTGCCTCTGCGAATGAACATGCTTTTAGGCGCTCCGCAACACATACCTTGGCTATTGCCAACTATTGTCTTGCGGGTGATGTCACCAGCCTACAAGTATGCCTCTGACAGCACTCTGTTCAGTAAACTCGGTAGCGCGTTCTGTAAATGCTTCATACTGTAGTGAGTTCATGTAGATAGGCATAGGTTCGTCTCCCATCCCTTCCGTGTGTGTGTGTGTGTGTGTGTGTGTGTGTGTGTGTGTGTGTGTGTGTGTTTCCAGCTGCCTCTGCGAATGAACATGCTTTTAGGCGCTCCGCAACACATACCTTGGCTATTGCCAACTATTGTCTTGCGGGTGATGTCACCAGCCTACAAGTATGCCTCTGACAGCACTCTGTTCAGTAAACTCGGTAGCACGTTCTGTAAATGCTTCATACTGTAGTGAGTTCATGTAGATAGGCGTAGGTTCGTCTCCCGTCCCTTCCGTGTGTGTGTGTGTGTGTGTGTGTGTGTGTTTCCAGCTGCCTCTGCGAATGAACATGCTTTTAGATGCTCCACAACACATACCTTGGCTATTGCCAACTATTGTCTTCTTGGTGATGTCACCAGCATACAAGTATGCCTCTGACAGCGCTCTGTTCAGTAAACTTCGGTAGCGTTCTGTAAATGCTTCATACTGTAGTGAGTTCATGTAGATAGTAGGTTCGTCTCCCGTCCCTTCCGTGTGTGTGTGTGTGTTTCCATTGCTTTCACAACTTCTTCTGAAAAAGCAAATTCTTAAACTGTTCACAATCAACAATGTGATATTTAAAATCTTGTTAAGACTCACATTGTTGAATGTGAACATTCTTAGACTTTGCTTTTTTCTGCAAACGTTAATGGAAAGAACAACGTTGCATGTTTTAATAAACTGTTTAAATGTTACGAAGACTTGTGTTGTGTCGAACTACGGGGACTATTCTTGCCGCAGGTTGCTGGTTTGTTTGTGTTTCATAGTACAATATCATAATACGTGTGTTCATAGTATGCTTTCTGTGATGTTGACATGTGTGTGTTTAGTTAGCAGTCGTCTGTGCTTTCTATGCTGTGGCTACATGTTCATTGTTCGCATAGAAAGTGACAAATGGAAGTGTAAGGGTGGACATTTAAAGCTTGGATACTTCCATGTTATGTAAGCCCTCGGGTGATAAGCGCATACATGTCTATGAAGAACCTTTGGATACCATATGCGACGTTTCATGGACGAAATGTTTAAGTTGACTGTTCCATCTACCTATGTGTGACATGGTTTGTGGCCATAGGGTGCCAGCAAGTCTTTCCTGTTCATTGGGTGTTTGCCATGGTCTATTGACATCAATCCTATTAATTGAGCGAAGGATGTCTTTCATTGGTGGGAGCCATAGTTTGACCATCGTATGTCATTCCCAGCCGACGTTGAGATTGTGCCATTGGTATGTTTACACAGGTCACCCATCTGTTCCACTGTATGGAAGCGTGTGATCCCCATTGATGTGCTGGCAGATTGAGTGCTGTATGCGCCATCTGCCCAGCGGTCTGGCTTTGTATGGGGAGTGTCTACTGTAGTCCCTATCTGTATTTCCTGGGTTATGCCTTGCAACAGCTGTGGGATTCCCTCAGGTTTGCAGCTATGGGTGCCATCTTGGCCGTACGTTTGTCCATCCATGGGAACTGCCTACTGGACACTAGTATAGGGCTGTAACAACAGATTGCAAGCCAAATCGCAGCAAGCTGCCATTTGTCTGAGGCAGGTCAGCTCGGACTCAGGTTTCAGTGGGGGGGGGGCAGGTAGGGCCAGGATAGGTAGGAGGGTAAGGTGGGATGGGCTGGCTAGAGGAAGGATTGAAAAGGCTGGGAACAAACCAAATCAGTCTTCTTGATCCCTACCTGGACAGCTTGTCCCACCCAACCCACCCCCTCGTAAAAGCAGGGGGTTGTTGACAGTCAGTTTCAGGGTCAGACAAGGTATTCAGGGAACCCGGTGACCGTTAAGGTGATCGCATTAGGGGTAGAAGGAATTTCCTGTTTTCCCAATGGGTTTTCAGGTTTTAAGCCTTCTCCTCGGGTAAGATAGATAGGTAAGGCTAGTCTGTCGCAGTCATGTAAGTGGAAGGCAGGAAAGGTAAAGGGAGGCCAAGGCAAGTGGGGGGTCACAGGACTTTTCAGCTGGACCTTCCACAGGCCAGACAGCCCAAGGGATTGTTGCCAGGGGACTTATCAGCCCGGCAATGGCCCCTTGGCAGATTGTGACCCAGAAGAATTGTGATGAACTGTGAAAATGTTGTTATGAAATGAGTATGATACATAAAAGGGCGGATATCGACAGTGCTGTCTGTTGTCCTGTAGGCGTAGTGGAATGCTGTGAAAGAAATAAATGGCCTCCCTGATATTCCTGCCTTGCGCACATCTCATAATAATTGGTTTATTAGAGAAAGTCATTGACAATGATTGGCAATAAACACATGGCTGCGGCCATTTAATCCATCTGAAGTCTCTGTGTTATTATTATTTACCTGCTTAGTTACCTTGATTTGTTGGACATGGAATTTGAGGCATATGTCCACAAGGATGCAATGGATTGACAATGTGCTGAGCTGGTTCTGCATATGTATAGCTCAATACTGAGTGAATCATTAATGGAAATGAGGTGTTAGAATTGCAGAGCTGAACAATGTAACGAATGCTTAGATAACAGGTATGGGTAAGCATTTAGAGTAAGAGATCTGTGACTAGGTATGAATTCTGTTTTTGTAAAAGACAGGTAGAGCTGTACCAATCTCAGACAAACATTACACAGCTGCATTCTGCATTTCCGGTGGATGATCGGCATTATTAGTGCGGAGTAACGCATATGCCATGGCCACGTCCCGCACACGGGGCGGGACAACGAATCATCTGCCAATCCACACCGAGACCCATTTTTGCATACCCATGATCCCATGTCTGCAACCCTCGACAGTACCCCTTGCACACCCTTCATGTGTGCGGAAATGGGATGTGAACGCACGTGTATGGACGCAGCAACCTGGGGAGTCCTATTCATATGTCCTGCATTTCATGGACGGTTGTCATCACCCTTGAAGACACTTGTGGTGCATATATCTACCTGTGCCGTAGTCACGGCAGGCACCTCTTCTGGTTCACACGATCGCAGTATGCTGGCCACACTTACTTAAGGAGAAATTTTTGGGTCCTGCAATGGACACAAATGTGCATATGTAAAATGTAGAACATGTTGGGCTGTGTCCATCTGGCCAGTGGTTGTGACCGCTGCTGTATGTTCCCCAATCGCGGATGTGTGTTTGACTACACATATTATGTTGTGCTATGAAACCCATGTTCTACTACGATTAACCCAAATGGTATTGATGTAATGCTGCAGGTTGGCAAGTGCTTTAAGTAATCCTCAGAAGGCCCAGTAGGACATATACGCCACTGTATTGTCAATATAAAACAGACAGAACATGCATACCCTATTTATTCATTGAAGCATGTTCGTTATATGCGGGAACGCTAGTGTTGAAACATCGTATGACCTTCGTAGTTGAGGTTGTTAGTATGCCATTAGTATGTGTTCCACAGGTCGCCCATTTGTTCCGCAGTATGGAAGCGAGTGATCCTCATGTTGTTGCTGGCAGATCGAGTGCTGTGTATGCCGGTATTCGCACGGTGGTCTGACTTTGTATGGGGAGTGTCTACTGTAGTCCCTATATGTATTTCCTGTGTTATGCCTTACCGCAGCTGTGTAATTCCACCAGGTGTCCAGTTATAGGTGCCATCTTGGTCGTACACTTGTCCATCCATGGGAATTGCCTACTGGACACTGATGTAGGGCTGAACACATTTCACACCAGCATTTAGCATTACCCAGTGGATGCTTTGCATCCTTAGTGGGGACTAAGGCACGTGCTATACCCACAGCCCTCCCACGGGGCGGGACAACGGATTATCTGCCAAACAACACCGAGCCCCATTTTGCATACCCAGGATCCCATGGCTGCAACCCCCACGATGCGCGTACACATACTTCATGTGTGCGGGACTGGGATGTGGACGCACTTCTATGGACACGACAATCTGGGGATTTCTGTTCATATGTCCTGCATTTCATGGACAGGTATCATCAACCTTAAACACGCTGGTGGTGCATATGTCTAGCTGTGCCGTAGTCACGGCTGACACTCTGACTGGTCGATCACAATGGGTCGAAGGTGCAAACGGAACTATTTTTGGAGTCCTACAATGGACACCGATGTGCATATGTAAAGTGTAGAACGTGTTGGACTGTCACCATCTGGCCAGTGGTTTTGACTGCCGCTGTATGTTCCCCAATCGCGGATGTCTGCTTGACTACCCATATTATGTATTACTTGGCCTATCTATATCCACGTGCCAGTAAGCGGGAATACAGCAAACCTTGCATCCTGGCCATCTTCATAAATGACATTATTGAACATATAGCGGCCAAAACAGACAATGACAAAAACGATAGACTCCACAGTCAAAAGATACTGAGCTCTTTCACCTACTAACATGGGGCATCGTCGAGATGCGAAATGCATTACATAGTCGTCCCTTATACACTTCCTTCAGAGTCAGTTTAAAGTCAAATAATCAATAAACCTGCTCATAGTTAAGTGGACAGTGCTCCAAGTCTTGATTATAACGTGACATATACAAATCAGTGTTACATACATTACTTCATGGAAACAATAATACGACAACAATGTGTTAATATAAATACAATATTGGTAAATACAATCAGTATCTTGAAACATAGTTGATAATTGTTGTGAGTAAACCTTAGAATGTAGTGTGTTGCTCAGGATATTTTATATCAATGTGTATAATTGTAGCATTACGATTCCAAAGCATGGAATCAATAAGTACTATTTAAGCATATATTTTACAATTATGAATGTAGATGAGTGGAGGACACATCCTTAACCTTCCCTGCTTCCAGTGGATCACACACGCACACTTTCGCATTTCCTAATTGTGGGTTCTGGCGGCGCACATGCATATCCGTATTCTGTTTATATATGTTTACTGGGTCTGTGTGGTTACGTGTTTTGTGTTAGTTGTGACTATTCCGGTAACATATCTCTGATCCGGTTAACGGACGTGTGCAGAACGCACGTACAACTTTATACATGTAACAGTCTTTGCAGCATGGACGCATTACGTACACGTTCACATCTATATGTTCTATAGTCGTAATTCAAACGTGACTGCATTCACGTTTGCCGGTTACTGTGACCACTACACGTTAGCTGTTCGGTGTCATTAATATGCATACCCATGGTACTTAGGTACATTTACATATCCCCCCCCGCACTCACGCACGTCACAGGCATCCATTCTCCTGCTGGGAAAGGTGCGGTACTGCATGTTAAACATTCCTAATTCCCCCTCGCTCATGGCCCAGGATGCATATGTCGTGACCGCAGGGATGTTCAGATGACAGGTGCTTATATCCCCTACGCATACAGGCCTTCAATTGTCAGGGTGTTGCTGTGGTGCTTTGGGTTTGGTCTTGTCCGCCCAGTGTACGGACCTGCCCTGACCGTGTACGAATGTTAGATGAGTCACATGGGCACGTTTTGTCCGTGTCTATGATACCATGTCACCCCCCCCCCCCAATTATTCATAACCGTGTGCGCCGATTGGCCGGTGTACCCGTTGTAGATCTTGTTATACTAATTGCACGGTCTGGTCGAACGGACCTATTTCCATTACTAACCCTCGGTATGTATGACCTGTGTCGCAATATTACATGGGTTTACCATTGCGTGACGACTTTCACTGAGCCACAGACATGTCCGTTGCTTGGTTTGGGCTGGTTCCGCTGTGCTACACACATTTAACATGGCGGAACAGGTTGAACAGCTCAGCCACGGGGACATCGGGTTCTCCGTCGCTGTTTAGTATTGAATCGCTATGTGGAGTTTGTTTCACAAAGCGAGACAATGTCGACATTGGTAACGGACATCTCGCGCAGTACGTCCGCACCGCCGCGGGTGACGTATGTCTGCGTTTGGTCGGCGGACAGGCATTATGCTGTGCCATTATGTCTGGGAATATATGGATTCTTGCCATAGATGATATGCCATACTAGCAATGACCCGCGTCTGGGTGTGGGTACTGCTGTATTACCCACGGGAAGAGTGGCTTTAGGTTAAGTGGTGCCCTAGGCAGAAGTTGCCACCGCCACATCACCCGCTACCCCCCTCCTGGTCTACCTACACCAAATAAAGTCTGGAAAGGTGCCCCGAGTAGAGCAACGCCCTAGACGGCTGCCTACTTGGCCTATGCCTAAGGCCGGCTATGTGTGTGGTCCCTCGGACATCGGACTCGGGAACGCGCCATGTCTGCCGTGGGTATGTCCAGCATTACCCACATCCAGCCGTGGTGTATTGCCATGATGTTCCATGTGTACAGTGGTGCCGGTTAACATACATATGCCTTTCTCAAAAGCCGATTTCACACTTCTGAACACTACTGTGGTCTCCTTTAAGGCCCCTGAGCCAGTGGTGAACATTACTCAAACCGCTGAATCACGTACATATGCCTTCCACCAGCACCTACAGGACTGCATGGATCAGGCAATCCCATACAAAACTGAGACTCTTTGTACCACAGACAAGCATGCAGTCTGGTGGACCCCAGCCATGAACAAGCTCTACAACGATAGGAGGTAGATACTACAAGTTAAAGCGGAATACTTGTAAGGTAACACACCCTTGCTCATTACATGTGAAGAACTACAAGCTGTCATGAAATCATCCAGGGGAAATTCAACAGAGGAATTAACAAGGACTCAACAGACATTCATAAGTCCTTCTTTAGCTATGTTGGACACCTGGGAGGACACTCCCAGATATGCTCAAACCGGGTTCACAATGATGTGAAGATGACTGAACCTACACACATTGCCAGCATACTGGCTGACATGTTCAGTGCTAACATTTCCCCCCCCCCACATGGAGAGTTATCTATACCAGAGACTTGTAGATCCTGGAACATCTGTAACGCACAGGTGGGAAATGCTGTGTCCAAGGCAGTCAACACAGCATCCATGGGACCAGATGGTGTCCCAGCTGTGTACTCCATGAACTCTATGGGGAATTAAACCCACACTTAGGACAGCTGTTTAATCTTAGCCTCACCTCAGGATACGTACCCAAGTAGTAGCACAAGGCGACTGTAGTCACACTTCACATAGATGGTGCCTCCACTGACCCTGGTTATTACCATCCCATTAGCTTGACAAGCCTTATCTGCAAAGCCATGGAGAAGGATCATAATGGAACTCATAGATAAAGACATGGGGACTCGCATACTTTGGATACAACCCAGTTTAGCTTGGTCAAAGTCAGATCATGCCTTTTACACGTGTTTGACTTTGTAGGATCAGTCACCAAGGCCATTGATGAGGGTAAAGCAGTCCATACAGCCTACCTCAACCTGGCAAAGGCCTTTGACACAATACCCCCTCGGGTATCATTGATAAACCCGTCATCTTGAACGTATATCCATACATCGCCATATGGGTTGCAAACTGGCTAAGTCACAGAACACACATGGTCATAGTTGCTGGCGCCATGTCATACTCACAGCCAGTCACAGGTGGTGTCCCATGGGGCTCAGTCCTGGGTCCACTATTTTTCAGCATCTACGTTTCCAAAGTACAAGCAAACACACCGGGGTTATGGGTGACAATGTTTGCAGATGACTGCAAACTGGGTGCCATAGTCAGACACACATCTGACACAGATATCCTTCAGGAGTGCCTCACAGATGTGGATAAGAGGTGCCAGAGACATGGCCTACAGCTAAATGCCAGGAAATGCATAGTCATACCCTTCGGGAAGAACAAGGTTACCCCTAGCTACCATATAGGTGGCAATCCACTGAGCACAGAGGGAGTTACCAGGGATCTGGGGACCCGGGTTGTTGTTAACCGTTCGTTAGACACACACGTTGCTAACGTAGTTAGGTAGACCTTCCACATTGCCCACATCATCATGAAGGGATTCACATCTAGATCAGGGGAGGTCATTGTCCCCTTGTACTCATCACTCATTAGACCTATGATTGGGTACAATGCCCCGTTCAGAATGTATCTGACCCAACACCTGCAGCAGCTGGTAAGGCACCAACAGTTCATCGACAAACAGATGCAGGGTCTCAGGAATATGTGTTATACTGACCAACTGAAAGAATTCCAGATGTATACAGTTGCATACCACTTGCCCAGAGGTGACCTGTGCCTGGCATACAAGGCCATGTCAAACCCAGATCTGATGACTATGCTTCACCTAACGAAGTTAGATCCCTCAGAACCACAAGGGCAGGTGACGTACACCTTGACACTGTCATTAATAGAACGTGTTGGTGGGACAGATTCATCACCCAGACACTCACTATGCTGTGGAACAACATCCCAGTACATGTGAGGGCAAGCACCTCGCTGGCCTTGTGTTAGTATTTTGACATGGATGTCTGAATTGATTTATTTAAGTAACCTTATAAATGAATATTTACATTACCACATTGTGAATCTTTACATTTCGTTGGTCTATTTTACATTAGTCATAATCATACGGTTTATCTGTATATATTATGGTTCATTTATATTACTAGGTGTCTGCAGTTCTTTTAATATATTGGCACAATCCATTAGAACATATATATGTAGCTTACACAGTCAGACATTTGGAAAACATTATGTTGGTTCATCTTTCATATATATACATATATTTCTATTTCTCTATGAAGAATGTACCTTTCAAGCAATGTCTGATGTCCTCACTGTGTGGAATCTGTAACCCAAGTAAAGTTTGTTTGCTTGTTTGCCTTTAAGGCATGTAATTAATACCTAGCACATCTAATTTACTGACCAATTAAGGGTTTTACATGTAGTAGGTTGGACTGCATTGTATGTATTCTGAATAAGTCTGCTTATGAAGCAGACGAAAAGAGCTTCAATAAACTATGGTGACTGCATTTAATTCCTGGTGTGCTCCGAGTGGTCACTGACGGTGTCTACAGTACCTCGTCTTTGCTTTGGACTTCATTGGCTGGTTGTCTGTGTTTGTTGTATGGGGAATGTCAAGTGTAGTCCCTATGTGTATTACTTGTGTAATGCCTTACTACGGCAGTGTAATTCCACCGGGTTTGCAGTTATGGGTGCCATCTTAGTCATACGCTTGTCCATCCATGTGAATTGCCTACTGGACACTGGTATAGGGCTGTACACATTTCACACCTGTATTTTGCATTCTCCGGTAGATGGTTTGCATTATTAGCGGAGAGTAAGGCAGGTGCTACGCACACATCCCTCCCACGGGGCGGGACAAAGGATTGCCTGCGAAACAACACCGAGGCCAGATTCTACATACCCAGACTCCCTTGACTGCAACAGTCGACAGTACCCATTACCCATCCTTCATGTGTGCGGGACTGTGATGTGGACACAGTTCTATGGACCCGGTACCCTGGGTATTTCTGTGCATGTGTGCTGCATTTCATGGACAGCTATCATCAACATTGAACACGCTTGCGGTGCATATGTGTACCTGTGACGTGGTGACGACAATGAGATCACGTGAGTAATGCAGGAAGCTAGCAGGCATTCCATGAATGGAATTTTTGGGTCCTACAATGGACACCGATGTGCATATGTCAAGTTAGATGTTGCTGGACTGTGTCCACCTGCCCAGTGCTTTTCACTGCTGGTGTATGTTCCCAATCGCGGATGTCTGTTTGACTACCCATTCTACATGGTGCTACATAACCAGGTGATTTAGTACTGTGAACAAATGACATACATCCAAAGATGCTGGTTAGCAACTGCTTCATATAAACCTCAGACATCCCAATGGGACATATCCGTCACTGTATTTCCAATATAACACCACGGAACATGTTGATTACCTATGTATTCATTTAACCATGTTGTCTTCATAGGTGGGAATGCCATAGTTTACATATCCTACTTGACGTTGTGTGTGTGCCATTAGTATGTGTTCCACAGGTCGCACATCTGTTCCGCTGTATGGTAGCGGGTGCTCCTCATTCTGTTGCTGGCAGATTGAGTGCTGTGTACGCCGGTGTTGGCACGACGGTCCGGCTTTGTATGTGGAATGTCAACTGTAGTCCCTATGTGTATTTCCTGTGTTATGCCTTACGCGGCTGTGTAATTTACCGGGTTTGCAGTTGTGGGTGCCATCTTGGCCATAGGTTGTCCATCCATGACAATTGCCTACTGGACACTAATATAGGGCTGTACACATTTCACACCTGCATTTAGCATTCTCCGGTGGATGGTTTGCATTATTAGCGGAGAGTAAGGCAGGTGCTACGCACATCCCTCCCACGGGGCGGGACAAAGGATTGCCTGCGAAACAACACCGAGCCCAGAGTCTACATACCCAGAATCCCTTGACTGCAACACTCGACAGTACCCATTACACATCCTTCATGTGTGCGGGACTGTGATGTGGACGCAGTTCTATGGACCCGGTACCCTGGGTATTTCTGTGCATCTGTGCTGCATTACATGGACAGCTATCAGCAACATTAAACACGCTTGCGGTGCATATGTGTACCTGTGACGACAATGAGTTCAGGTACGCATTGAAATAAGACATAATTCTTTTCTTTAGACAATTTTTGGGTCCTACAATGGACACCACTGTGCATATGTAAAGTGTAGAGCTCGTCGGACTGTGTCCTTGTGAGCAGTGGGTTTCACTGATGCTGTGTGTTCAGCAATCGCGGATGTCTGCTTGACTAACCATACTGTGTAGTGCTACAGGAACCATGTCTTCCGACACCAGAACCCAATGGTGTACATCCAATGTTGCAGGTTAACAACCACTTTCATACCCAGAGGTCAAGATTGGGAGGTATTGCCACATTATTATCGGAACAACACCTCCAGACTGTGTACATCACGGGAACTTTAGGCCAGTCTTACCGGCCATTTGCAATTGTAATTAGCACACGTGTCAATACATGTATGATAAGACATATTGTCATGCAGAAGTTAATCTATGTTATTTGGACATTGGCTTCTGCTATTGGCATCCGTTGCTGTGAGTGTTGCCAGTTACCATACACATTGCTTGCTCAGAGGCAGACTACACAATTCTGCACACTACTGTGGTCTCCTTTAAGGACCCTGAGCCAGTGGTCGACAGTACTGCAGCCACTGCATCAATCACATTTGCCATCTACCAGTACCTACAGGACTGCATGAACCAGGCATTCACTTACCCAACTGTGGTTCATTGTACCAATGCCAAGCATCCAGTGTGGTGTACCCCAGCCATACACAGGATGTACAACACGAGGAGGTGGCTACTACAAGGTGGAGCAGACACCTTGTGAGGTATGACACCCTTGGTCATCATATGTGTAGAGTTACACACTGTCGTGCCATGGTCCAGGGCACATTCCACAGATATACCTACATGGACCTGGCTGACAATCATACCACCTTCAGTTGCTATGCTCAACACCTGGGAGGTCACTCCCACATATGCTCTGACTGGGTTCACAAAGAGGTGGAGTTTACTCAACATACACGCATTGCCAACATACAGGCTGACAAGTCCAGTAAGGACATCTCCACAACCTCCCCCACACATGAGGAGATGTCTGAACCAGCGGTTTGTGGTCACCAAATGTTCTGTGACACACAGGTGGGACATGCTCTCTCCAGGGTAGTAGACATAGCATCCATGAGACCAGCTGGTGACCCCACTGTGTACTCCACTATCTCATTGAGGAATTAGACCCACAGTTAGGACAGCTATTTCTTTGTAGCCTCACCTCAGGTAAGGTACCCAGGTTGTGTCGCATGGCAACTGTAGTCCCACGTCACAGGGCCAATGCCTCCACTGAGCCTGGTTATTACTGTCCCATTACCATGAGGAGACCTATCTGCAAAGACATGGGGAGGGATCATACTGCGGCTCGTATATGACTGCATAGGGGACATACATACTTTGCATCCAACACGGTTTGTCTTGTTCAGGGGTGGTTCATGCCTTTAAAGCATGGTTGACATTTTCGGGACAGTCACCGAGGCCATTGATGGGGGTGTTGCAGTCCATACAGCCTACCTTGACCTGGCAAAGGCCTTCATCACATTACCCCCCTCAGGTATCGTTGATAAACCCATTGGCTGGGATGTGAACACGTACATCACAGAATGTGTTGTAAACTGTCTATGTGACACAACCCACACGGTCATAGTTGCTGGCAGCATATCAGACCTACTGCCTGTCACAAGTGGTGTCCCATGGGGCCCTTCCGTGGGTCCACTCCTGTCATACATCTACATTTCCACGGTACAGGCACACACAGGGGTTTTATGGGCAACATTGTTTGTAGATGACTGCAAAACAGGTGCCATAGTGGGACGGACATCTGACACAGATATCCTTCAAAGGGGCCTCCCAGATATGCATATCTGCTGTCAGGGACATGTCCCACAGCTAAATGCTAAGTAATGCAACATCATACCTGTGGAGATCTACTAGGTCACCCCTGTCCAGCATATAGGTGGCTGTCCACTCAGCACAGGGGTGATTACCAGGGATCAGGGGACAGAGTTTGTCGGTCACCATTCATTCAACACACGTTGCTATCGTGGTTGTGTGGGACTTCTACATTGCCCACCTGTTTGTGCAGGGATTCACATCTACATCAGGCTAGGTCATTGTCTCCTTGTACCCATTACGTGTTACACCTAGGATTTACTACATTGCCCCATTCAGACTGTATCTGACCATACACCTACAGCAGCTGGGAAGCCCTCATAGGTTAATTGTTGTACAGATGCAGGATGACATCATTTTGTGTAATGCTGCCCCACTTGTAGGACCCCTGCCACATTGTCACATACCTGCTGTTTAGTGTTGACCTGTGCCTGACATACAAGGCCATGTCAACCCATATGTCATGTGTATGCTTCACCTACTGTATCTGCATCCCTCAGAACCACTAGGGCAGGTGACATTTACCTTGTCACGGTCATTAATGGGATGTGTTTGAGTGACACATATATCACCCAGACACTCATAATGCTGTGGATCTACATCACAGTACATGTGAGACAGAGATCCTTCCTAGCCTTGTTCGCGGGTATGTTGTCCATTGGATGGAGAATTGCAGGTATAGGCCAGGGATTACATCATTATCACTGCTTGACGGAGGTACAGCAATATCATGAGTATTTTATCTGAAGCACAGAAGGTTGGCAAAGTCATCCTAACTATGGTGTAGTGTTACGGCTGAGCCTGGGACGATGGCCTACCCTGTACCTATGGACGTATGAACCTATATTCATAGTTTGTCACATTTACAATTGTCTATCCCTATACTCTTTCTCCAGTGTATATTTCTGTGGCACATGATTGTCCTCTGTATTACATGCAGGTATGCTGTGTACAGTGCACATACGTCACAGTTGATGACAGTGTATCTGTGTCCCTAACACTGTGATACTGAGGACTACCACACATCCTTCACAACATTACATGCATATGTCCATTCTAGTCTTCTTTGGCCTATGGGGGTGTGTTAAGGCAAACATTACACAAGTTCCCGTTTGTGCATGCTTCATGTTGGTGTTTGACCAGGCTCCGTTGCAGTCGTGTGTTGGACAGTAGTGTTTCTGTGTGTCTGCCATGTGTTTTTATTGCCAGTACATCTGTGGGAGGTGTGGTTGGCACATGTTCCTCTTTGCAGGGACACCCATCCTGGGGTTTGTGTCATGCATCTGCACTTGGCACGTGCCATATGTCCTGTACTATTCCCACAGTCGTGTATGCCTTCATGCACTACTACTGCGTGTTACTGGCTGTTTGTATGTGGTACACATGGACATTGTGATGGTTGGCTTGACCTATTCCCATGCTAGAACGTACACATCTGTCAATTGAGTTGTTTAAATCAAACTGTAACACTCATTCGTATTTTCAAAATGACAGTCAATGACACAGGAAGCTGAGATTAATAACGTTTTACTACTGTGCAGCAGGAGGCAAAGAACTATGCAGTAAAAGTTTAGACATTTGTTTTACTCTATACATGTTACAGCTGTATGAGCATTGTGTAGACTATCATCTTTTGCCCACCTTACTGACGTGGTCGGTCACAGGGCATTTCCATCACTATGGTCCACAATAGTCTATACATACTTGGGTGCTGGGGTCGTGCTTTTAAAATGTTTTCCCATGAGAATGACACAGCCTTGCAAGGCACCTTGTCAATTACAGTGTCCTTCTGTGATTGTAGCTGTTTCAAGGACCCTAGACTGTTCCGATACAGTAGTCAGTTAATTTCTTAATACGTTGCTTTGTCTCTCTGGTAAGGAGTTGTACTGTTATCTTCGATAGAGCTCACAAGGCCATCCTCCTCAGGGGAAGGGGTGATGTTATGCATGTACATACATTTATTGTTCTGTAACCCAGCAGATAATTAATGCTGACAGACATAAGCCTGCTGTACTGGTTACTGCCAGGATCAGAATTCCATCACACTACAGCTTAGCTTCACCAATTACATGCAGGCTTAGTTCTACTGCCATATTTTACGGTACAATTCAATGCATTATATAGTATTTCGAGTCTAAACTGGCACTTCATATGTGTTTCTATATATATTTTTCGAACAACATCCATCCGGCCATATGCATGTTGTTCCGTCCTTTACCTTGACCGTGTGTATTTGGCCGTCCGGCAACGCTACTCTCCACATGTGATGTCCCACCTTCCCTTCTTTGCCTGTAGCACCCTGTTAGGACGTCCTGTTTGGTAGGCACGTGTTCCGCTATATGTGATCGACTTCACTGCATAGCTAATCATCGATGCGGTGGTTCAACAACCCGACTTGTCCACATGTGTACAGTTATGTGCACCGTGTCGTATGCAAACCTATATGGTTTCGACGGGTACATACCACATGCGGGATGTACACATTCTGCAGACACATTCACATGCAGCCATTTACATATCTGTACCTGAGGTGGGTTGGTGACATGTGGGGTAATGCGTTTGCCAGCGTGGCATTGCCTAACACAAACATCTTACCACATTTCAGGTATGCACATTGTTTGTGGGTGTATAGCTGCACACGGATGCTAGCAGGTTAGGGTGCACAGGTGTACATGGGTGGGACTGACATGTACAATGAGGCTATTGTGTATTACATCTGAATGCATGGGTTCTGCTTCTGGATATTACACTTCAACATACGCCATCCAGTGTATGCGACAGAGCGTTGCTGGGTGTGGGATATGTTGCTATGCACATGTTTGCCTGTGTTTAAGGTATCTTGATTCCTTACTGTTGTTATGTCGACACAGCTACCCGGCTATGTACTCTCACTACTGCTTGTGACCATTATGGTTGGCACCTTTTCCAATGCCCATAGTGGGGCATGTTATGTGGAAACTTCGGAATTTGCAGGACTACACATACCCACGGCAAGTGCAGTTGACAGAACTTCACTTGTCTGCCATACTATAAGCTTATTCTGTAAGCATTTGGGTTCCTTATTCATTTTCTTATGCCATGTATGTGTTTCATATACAAATGTTATATGTTTTATACTACTATTACATGTATATTGCGGGAATATTTTTGGCAGGGGAGCTGAGGTCATTTTCCATTTTTCCGATTGTTGCAGGGACACAACTGTCCAATCAGGGACTGTCCATGGCACATTGGGACAGCTGGTAACCCTGGTGACCATGCCCATGTCGCTACTGGGGTTGCCACCTTTTCCAGTTTCCAAGCTGGGATATTTCCGGAACTCACATCTGACTTTACAGGCCGACACATACACACGGTCACTATATAGCATAGAACTTCACTTGTTTGCCTAAATAACAGCTTATTGTTGTGGCAGTTTGCTTGCTTATTCTGTTTCTTGTGACATTTAGGTATTTCAGTTACAGAAATAACCAATTCATGCTACCATTACATTAAATACGGGATATCATTATGTCCTACAATCTTAGCACATTTGCCATTTTTAATACGTTTTTTCGGGACACAACTGCCCATAGAGAGACTGCCCCACCCAGAGTGGGACAGGTGGTGACCTTAGTCGCTGCTCCTATGTCGGTGCGGCGTGCTGACATGCTGCTGTACACCTTCTCTGAGTGTAACCACTGACGGTGCATTGCGGGACAAATGCGGTCTTATGCGTATCCTTTGCTCCTTGGACGGGTACACTTAAGCCTTCGTGGCTTGTATTTGCTTCTCCGTTTATTTGGGACGGGTACTATGTTGCATACTCTACGTGCGTTTCATTCTGCACGGGACCTGGCTGCTGCCATTACTATTATGGGCAGTCCGTGGCTGTCAGCACATTAGGTTGCTCACCTCCTGCCGGCTTAGACACGCCTCCAGACGCATCCTACCTGGGCTCGCTCACGTACACTACGCACGTGTCTGTGGTTGCGGTGCACTCTCATTAATATGCATATGGCGCTACTGCGCCGGCTATTCACTGCACCGCCGGCGCAGACCTTACGCCGGCCTTGCGCCGAGCTTCATGAATCCCGGGGTCAGTTTAAAAAAAATCTTACCAATGACATAAATACCTTGTGTTGCTGTAACACTGGGCCTAAAAAGAAGATGCATTTCTGTACAGAACTGAATACTGTAGAATAAAAATTATCATTTAATTTTGTTTTATAATTAAAATTCAAGATGCACTTTTCCTTTGCCTTTGGAACTGAGAGTGCAAGCTATGAGTTTTATTATAGGTAATTACCCCAGTACAATGCCTTGAAAAGGTTCTGGGACTATAGTCAACTTTTTCGAAATATAGCCATTTATGTACAGGAAGTAGAAATGGCCAAACAGAAAGCAGTTAGTATGTGGAGGTTTAAAGATAAATGATTCCACATCATATTATTGTGTTAATGGCACTGATACTCTTTACTATGCTCAGACAAATAAATACCAATGCAAATCTCTTGCGTTTTACTGAGCACTCTGGTCTTCATACTGTCTAACAAATCTGCATCTTAGAACAGACATCATGATTGCAAAGAATGGCAATATGAAAAATCTTTGCTATAGAGGTACTTCTTGGGCATCTACTGCTGACCTTTCCCATACATCTGACATACCTAATGATGCCCATGATTTTGGAAGCTTACCTTGGATTTGTCCCCTCTGCAATGAGTGTGTCACTCCAAATGAGAAGGTTTCTCAGCCCAAGGGCCTAGTAACATCCAAGTTCAAGCAGTGGACAGGGCATGCACAGGTGTAATAATTGTCCAGCTGAGTTTTTTCTTTGTGTCCCTACTCACCCCTGGTATACTTGTATGCTATACATCACAGGGTGGTTGCACAGGGGTGCCATGAGGAGCCACCTCCTCATAGAATAATGTGCCCTGTATTATGCCCAGCCATCTACCAACTTGACTGATGACTGTTATCATAGCTATAGCGTCACCACCAGGTCATGTCCTGGGTGTGCCCTTGAACATGTTCTCACATTCCGCTCCCTCCGCCCTCCTTGTACCTCATCATTCCTCTTCACACATCATTGGCTCCTCCAGCACCCGGGCTGATAATCTACCTAGGCTGTCTGTGTTTCAGTCAGAGCTTCTTCCCTATGTGTCATAAAACATCTTTAAGAAACCAGCAAAATCAAGAGGTATGATCTCATAAAAAATGGAAGGGTTCCGTACGTCTTTATTTGTAAAAAAAAAAAAAATATTAAGTAAGATGTTAGAGTTAACTGTTATATTAAGAATTAAAATTTTAAAGCAAATATTAGGTATTTATTACATTTATTCATTGTTCAAATGCATCTACAGTACAGCCAGGAGGTCGACTTTGGTCGCCCATGGCAGCAAAATAGTTAACTATAAGACATATTTTATATGCGGCCCCAAAGACAATTTCTGTTCACTCAATGTGGCCCTGGCAAACTAAAAGGTTGGACACTCCTGGTCTACATGGTGTCATTCAAATACCAGTCACGTACTCCAGTGGTTATTACTCCACTCTAGCCAGTGGAGCACAGAGGGGTCAAACTCTGATATTCTCCTGCTTGTCTTAACAATGACATTTTTTACTTTGTTTTACCAGTACAGCAACCTGACAGATAATAAACACACTCAAGTTTCTACAACCATCCCACACACCTTGTCTCAGAACAGTGGCAGATATAAAGAGGTTCATACCTTGAAAAAGAAAAACAGACTTCACAGTCTGTGGAATACACTTTCTATTGTTTTTGACACCATTTGGCTAAACAGTCTGGTACATATGTTTGTGAATCTTTTGGAAGTTCTTTTCTACACAGTTCTTCAAACTCTCAAGTCACATCATGTTCTTTCACTGTTAATCCTTTTTTTCTATGAAAGTGCACACTTATACAGTGCAGATGTTCTTTTATCTCGTTTTATCAACTTCTTCTTCAGACATCATTATCTTTCTGACTTTATATGTCATCCATGAATGTTATGGCCCCACAGTCAGAAGTACAGTGATTCAGAAGACAATAGCTGGAAAGATCCTGGTTCATTGTGAATATCACCAATGATATGTCAACAGACTCTTATGTGCTCATAATATAAGCTAAATGTAAAAAGGTAAAGCCTTACCTCTTTATGTTTTCCAGTACCTTTACTAGCCTACCCTAAGATCTCATCTGTCTGTTCACCTTCTTCTCTGTCCACAAATTCTACAGCTTGAGCTATTTTGAGAATGAGATTATTACCGAAGTGTGTCACCTATGGGCGCTTCATTCCATCAGTACCATATTCTTCCTTCCTTAAATTAGAATTCTCCATTTCATCTTTATTTCCACTTTTTGAGTTCTTGGTATCATTTCTAGTAACTCTTTCATTGTTATTGTCATTCACATCAGTGTTCTGATACTTCCATTTCCAGTTTGACATTACAAAGCCTGGAATGATACACCCTGACACAAATACCACAGTTCCATCTTGGACAAGAAGGACTCCAAGTCTTTTCTAATCTGCACAGTCAGCTATTTTGTACCACATTATGTCTCCTTTTCATTTGCGACACAAAGTTGCTGTTGTGGCCAGAAGCATATATGGCTCACCCAGCACCCTGTGCCGGTACCATGAACCTGCAGCCCACTCACTAAGCTCTTCAAGTGAAGAGCAGCAAAAAAAAAAAAAAGGGTTGTTCCCTTACTGGCACACCAACCAGGTGGCCAGATGTTCTAAATGTAACAAACAGTTGTTACCCAGGTGGCCAGAAGTTCTAAATGTAACAAACAGTTGTTACCCAGGTGGCCAGATATTCTAAATGTAACAAACAGTTGTTACCCAGGTGGCCAGATATTCTAAATGTAACAAACAGTTGTTACCCAGGTGGCCAGAAGTTCTAAATGTAACAAACAGTTGTTACCCAGGTGGCCAGAAGTTCTAAATGTAACAAACAGTTGTTACAGTTTATTTCCTGCCTGTACAGAGCAGCACAGTGCTCAGGTTTTAGTTTAAAAAAATGAGAGAGAGAGTTTTTTTTTTACTTTTAAACTGTAACAAACTGTTTAGACCACACATGGAGCTCTACAGCACTCAGGTTTTACTGCAAATGCAATTGTGTTAGAAATTGGGATTGGGCCCCCAACACTTTGCACCTGGGGCAGTTGCCATTCTCGCCTCACCCTATTTTTCCTACTGGCTGTGGCACTCTCTAAGCTCTTCCCAAACATTCAGACTCAACAAATAATATATCCAACATATATACTGCTGAAATTTGCTTTATCAGTGCTACACACCCTGTTATCCCTTATAATAAATAATAATATATCCAACATATGTACTGCTGAAATATGCTTTACCAGTGCTATACTCTGTTGTCCCTTGTAAAGCAGGTAACTTATGAAGACAAGCAGAAAGAAGACATATGTGTCACCACAAATGAGCTGCTATGAACTACAGCTGCACACAATCTGCAGAGTATTGTTTCCAACTGGACCTTAACATACTGCCATTTACCAGGCACTTCCACTCCTAGGTTTTATTGTTAAAATTACTTATGTTAGTATCTTATGGTGTCAGTTTAGAAGTCTATTGCTCCAAGGACTATATGTGCCATTACAAGAGATTCAATGTTGGAATTCTCTGACATATTTCTAATTACATCACTATTTAATTTTCCACCACTGTCACTGAATAACTTTTGAGGCAGGCCAAGCTTTCCAGCAACAAATAACTTTCTTTGTAACTTCTGATGGTCTATTTGTATTTATAATATTTACATCAAAAAAACATGTAAACAAGCCAGTGCGTGAAAGCATAAAAGTCATGTTCCAGTTCAAGTAAGTCCGTAACAACTGTCTCATTGTACTCAGAGGCCACAAGCATTCCAACAGGCCTGTGCTTTGATTTGCTACATCTCAGACAAACCTTACAGCTCCCCACAATCCACTTTAAGAGACAAAAACACTGAAGGTCCTTGATTTTTGAACTACAAAGCAGTTTTGGTGGTCTATTTACAGAAGCAAGTTCAAGTGGAATATGCAGTTTCTTTAAAACTTTTGGCTTCCCCTCCCTGGCCATGTGCTCTGAAACCAGCTGCAATTAGGGTGGGGTGAATGGGATGGCTGCCCAAGACCCTGGCTGTCAGGGGATGTGTGGTCAGCACTGCCAGTGGTGTGGTAATGCAGTACATACATTCATGCTGTCAGGGGATGTGTGGTCAGCAGGTGCCAGTGGTGTGGTAATGCACTACAGATATTCATGCTGACAAGGGATGCGTGGCCAGCAGGTGCTAATGGTGTGGTAATGCAGTACAGACATTCACGCTGTCAGGGGATGTGCGGTGAGCAGTTGCCAATGGTGTGGTTATGCAGTAAAGACATTCATGCTGCCAGGGATGTGTAGTCAGCAGGTACCAATGGTGTGGTAATGCAGGACAGACATTCAGGCTGAAGGGGGATGTGTGGTCAGCAGTGCCATTGGTGTGGCAATGCAATACAGACATTCATGCAGTCAGGAGATGTGTGGTCAGTAGCTACCAATGGTGTGGTAATGCAGTACAGACATTCATGCTGTCAGAGGATGCGTGGTCAGCAGGTGCCAATGGTGTGCTAATGCAGTACAGACATTCATGCTGACGGGGATGTATGGTTAGCAGGTGCCCATAGTGAGGTAATGCAGTACAAACATTCATGCTGTCATGGGATGTGTGGTCAGCAGGTGCCAATGGTGTGGTAATGCAGTAGAGACATTCACTCTGTCAGGGGGTGTGTGGTCAGAAGATGCCAATGGTGTGGTAATGCAGTACAGACATTCATGCTGTCAGGGGATGTGTGGTCAGAAGGTGCCAATGGTGTGGTAATGCAGTACAGACCTTCACGCTGTCAGGGGATGTGTGGTCAGCAGGTACCAATGGTGTGGTAATGCAGTACAGACATTCATTCTGTCATGGGATGTGTGGTCAGCAGGTGCCAATGGTGTGGTAATGCAGTAGAGACATTCACTCTGTCAGAGGATGCGTGGTCAGCAGGTGCCAATGGTGTGCTAATGCAGTACAGACATTCATGCTGACGGGGATGTATGGTTAGCAGGTGCCCATAGTGAGGTAATGCAGTACAAACATTCATGCTGTCATGGGATGTGTGGTCAGCAGGTGCCAATGGTGTGGTAATGCAGTAGAGACATTCACTCTGTCAGGGGGTGTGTGGTCAGCAGGTGCCAATGGTGTGGTAATGCAGTACAAACATTCAATCTGTCAAGGGATGTGTGGTCAGAATGTGCCAATGGTGTGGTAATGCAGTACAGACATTTATGCTGTCACGGGATGTGTGGTCAGCAGGTGCCAGTAGTGTGGTAATGCAGTATACACATTCATGCTATCACGGGTTGTGTGGTCAGCAGGTGCCCATACTGTGGTAATGCAGTACAGACATACACTCTGTCAAGGGATGTGTGGTCAGCAGGTCCCAATGGTGTGGTAATCCAGTACAAACATTCATGCTGTCACAGGTTATGTGGTCAGCAGGTGCTCATACTGTGGTAATGCAGTACAGACATTCACGCTGTCATGGGATGTGTGGTCAGCAGGTCTCAAAGATGTGGTAATGCAGTACAGACATTCACGCTGTCATGGGATGTGTGGTCAGCAGGTCCCAATGGTGTGGTAATGCAGTACAGACATTCATGCTGTCAGGGGATGTGTGGTCAGCAGGTGCCCATACTGTGGTAATGCAGTACAGACATACACTCTGTCATGGGATGTGTGGTCAACAGGTGCTCATACTGTGGTAATGCAGTACAAACATCCATGATATCATGGGATGTGTGGTCAGCAGGTACCAATGGTGTGGTAATGCAGTACAGACATTCACTCTGTCAGGGGATGTGTGGTCAGCAGGTCCCAATGATGTGGTAATGCAGTACAGACATTCATGGTGTCAAGGGATGTGTGCTCAGCAGGTGCCCATACTGTGGTAATGCAGTACAGACATACACTCTGTCAGGGGATCTGTGGTCAGAAGGTGCCAATGATGTGGTAATGCAGTATAAACATTCATGCTATAATGGGATGTGTGGTCAGCAGGTGCCAATGGTGTGGTAATGCAGTACAGACATTCACTCTGTCATGGGATGTGTGGTCAGTAGGGGCCAATGATGTGGTAATGCAGTACAGACATTTACTCTGTCATGGGATGTGTGGTCAGCAGGTCCCAAAGGTGTGGTAATGCAGTACAGACATTCACGCTGTCATGGGATGTGTGGTTAGCAGGTCCCAATGGTGTGGTAATGCAGTACAGACATTCATGCTGTCAGAGGATGTGTGGTCAGCAGGTGCCCACACTGTGGTAATGCAGTACAGACATTCACTCTGTCAGGGAATGTGTGGTCAGCAGGTGCCCATACTGTGGTAATGCAGTACAAACATTCATGCTGTCAGGGGATATGTGGTCAGCAGTTCCCAGTGGTGTAGTAATGCAGTACAGACATACATTTATGCATGCTGAATTTACATTTTTCACCATGTCTGAAGCACGTAAGTGCTCAATATGTAGTAGTTTAACTTGTTACATGTTGTTATATTTGAAGATGCATTTTCTTCTTCTTTTTCTTCTCCTCAAGCTGTCAAAGGTGGGATCATACCTTTTGACTTCTCTGCTTAATAATTCTGGACAAAGCCAAAAAATAATGGGTGATAAAAATACCAAAATAAGGGACATTTCTTCTTTGTACTACGCTAATTCACTTTAAAGTTAATAGAACAGCAGGTGTGCATATACTACTCTAATTCACTTTAAATAGAACAGCAGGTGTGCATCTACTGTTCTAATTCACTTTAAAGTTAATAGAACAGCAGGTGTGCATCTACTACTCTAATTCACATTAAAGTTAATAGAACAACAGGTGTGCATCTACTACTCTAATTCACTTTAAAGTTAATAGAAAAGCAGGTGTGCATCTACTACTCTAATTCACTTTAAATAGAACAGCAGGTGTGCATCTACTGCTCTAATTCACTTTAAAGTTAATAGAACAGCAGGTGTGCATCTACTACTCTAATTCACTTTAAAGTTAATATAACAACAGGTGTGCATCTACTGCTCTAATTCACTTTAAAGTTAACAGAACAGCAGGTGTGCATCTACTACTCTAATTCACTTTAAAGTTAATAGAACAGCAGGTGTGCATCTACTACTCTAATTCACTTTAAAGTTAATAGAATAAGAGGTGTGCACCTACTACTCTAATTCACTTTAAAGTTAATAGAACAGCAGGTGTGCATCTACTACTCTAATTCACTTTAAAGTTAACAAAAAAAAGGTGTGCATCTACTGCTCTAATTCACTTTAAAGTTAATAGAACAGCAGGTGTGCATCTAATACTCTAATTCACTTCAAAGTTAATAGAACAGCAGGTGTGCATCTACTACTATAATTCACTTTAAAGTTAATAGTCTAATTCACTTAAGTTAATAGAACAACAGGTCTGCATCTACTTCTCTAATTCACATTAAAGTTAATAGAATAACAGGTATGCATCTACTACTGTAATTCACTTTAAAGTTAATAGAACAGCAGGTGTGCATCTACTACTGTAATTCACTTTAAAGTTAATAGAACAACAGGTGTGCATCTACTGCTTTAATTTACTTTAAAGTTAATAGAACAGCAGGTGTGCATCTACTCCTCTAATTCACTTTAAAGTTAGTAGAACAACAGGTGTGCATCTACTACTCTAATTCACTTTAAATTGAACAGCAGGTGTGCATCTACTGCTCTAATTCACTTTAATGTTAATAGCACAACAGGTGTGCATCTACTACACTAATTCACTTTAAAGTTAATAGAACAGCAGGTGTGCATCTACTGCTCTAATTCACTTTAAAGTTAATAGAACAACAGGTGTGCATCTAATGCTCTAATTCACTTTAAAGTTACTAGAAGAGCAGGTGTGCATCTACTGCTCTAATTCACTTTAAAGTTAATAGAACAACAGGTGTGCATCTAATGCTCTAATTCACTTTAAAGTTACTAGAAGAGCAGGTGTGCATCTACTGCTCTAATTCACTTTAAAATTAATAGAACAGCAGGTGTGCATCTACTGCTCCAATTCACTTTAAAGTTAATAGAACAACAGGTGGCATCTAGTACTCTACTTCACTTTAAGATTATTAGAACAACAGGTGTGCATCTACTACTCTAATTAACTTTAAAGTTAATAGAACAGCAGGTGTGCATCTACTGCTCTAATCCATTTCAAAGTTAATAGAGCAATAGGTGTGCATCTACTACTCTAATTCACTTCAAAGTTAATAAAACAGCAGGTGTGCATCTAACACTCTAATTCACTTTAAAGTTAATAGAACAGCAGGTGTGTATCTACTACTCCAATTCACTTTAAAGTTAATAGAACAGCAGGTGTGCATCTACTACTCTAATTCACTTTAATGTTAATAGTACAGCAGGTGTGCATCTACTACTCCAATTCACTATAAAGTTAATAGAACAGCAGGTGTGCATCTACTGCTCTAGTTCACCTTAAAGTTAATAGAACAGAAGGTGGCATCTACTGCTCTAATTCACTTTAACGTTAATAGAAGAGCAGGTGTGCATCTACTACTCTAATTCACTTTAAAGTTAATCTAACAACAGGTGTGCATCTACTACTCTAATTCACTTTAAAGTTAATAGAACAATAGGTGTGCATCTACTACTCTAATTCACTTTAAAGTTAATAAAACAGCAGGTGTGCATCTACTACTCTACTTCACTTTAAGGTTATTAGAAACAACAGGTGTGCATCTACTGCTCTAATTCACTTTAAAGTTAACAGAACAGCAGGTGTGCATCTACTGCTCTAATTCACTTTAAAGTTAATAGAACACGAGGTGTGCATCTACTACTCTAATTCACTTTAAAGTTAATAGAACAGCAGGTGTGCATCTACTACTCTAATTCACTTTAAAGTTAATAGAACAATAGGTGTGTGTCTACGACACTAATTTACTTTAAAGTTAATAAAACAACAGGTGTGCAGCTACTGCTCTAATTCAGTTTAAAGTTAATATAACAGCAGGTGTGCATCTACTGCTCTAATTCACTTTAAAGGTAATAGAACAACAGGTGTACATCTACTAATCTAATTCAATTTAAAGTTAAGAGAACAACAGGTGTGCATCCACTGCTCTAATTCCCTTTAATGTTAATAGCACAACAGGTGTGCATCTACTACACTAATTCACTTTAAAGTTAATAGAACAGCAGGTGTGCATCTACTGCTCTAATTCACTTTAAAGTTAATAGAACAACAGGTATGCATCTAATGCTCTAATTCACTTTAAAGTTAATAGAACAGCAGGTGTGCATCTACTGCTCTAATTCACTTTAAAGTTAATAGAAGAGCAGGTGTGCATCTACTGCTCTAATTCACTTTAAAGTTAATAGAACAGCAGGTGTGCATCTACTGCTCCAATTCACAAGTTAATAGAACAACAGGTGGCATCTAATACTCTACTTCACATTAAGATTATTAGAACAACAGGTGTGCATCTACTACTCTATTTCACTTTAAAGTTAATAGAACAGCAGGTGTGCATCTACTGCTCTAATTCATTTTAAAGTTAATAGAACAATAGGTGTGCATCTACTACTCTAATTAACTTTAAAGTTAATAGAACAGCAGGTGTGCATCTACTGCTCTAATTCATTTTAAAGTTAATAAAACAGCAGGTGTGCATCTACTACTCTAATTCACTTTAAAGTTAATAAAGGAGCAGGTGTGCATCTACTACTCTAATTAACTTTAAAGTTAATAGAACAGCAGGTGTGCATCTACTGCTCTAATCCATTTTAAAGTTAATAGAGCAATAGGTGTGCATCTACTACTCAAATTCACTTTAAAGTTAATAAAACAGCAGGTGTGCATCTACTACTCTAATTCACTTTAAAGTTAATAGAACAGCAGGTGTGCATCTACTGCTCTAATTCACTTTAAAGTTAATAGAACAGCAGGTGTGCATCTACTGCTCTAATTCACTTTAAAGTTAATAGAAGAGCAGGTGTGCATCTACTGCTCTAATTCACTTTAAAGTTAATATAACTACAGGTGGCATCTACTACTCTACTTCACTTTAAGGTTACTAGAACAACAGGTGTGCATCTACTGCTCTAATTAACTTTAAAGTTAATAGAACAGCAGGTGCGCATCTACTGCTCTAATTCACTTTAAAGTTAATAGAACAATAGGTGTGCATCTACTGCTCTAATTCACCTTAAAGTTAATAGAACAGCAGGTGGCATCTACTGGTCTAATTCACTTTAACGTTAATAGAAGAGCAGGTGTGCATCTACTACTCTAATTCACTTTAAGTTCATATAACAACAGGTGTGCATCTACTACTCTAATTCACTTTAAAGTTAAGAGAACAACAGGTGTGCATCTACTACTCTAATTCACTTTAAAGTTAATACAACAGCAGGTGTGCATCTACTGCTCTAATTAACTTTAAAGTTAATAGAACAGCAGGTGTGCATCTACTACTCTAATTCACTTTAAAGTCAATAAAACAACAGGTGTGCATCTACTACTCTAATTCATTGTATAGTTAATAGAATAGCAGGTGTGCATCTACTGCTCTAATTCATTTTAAAGTTAATAGAACAACAGGTGTGAATCTACTGCTCTACTTCACTTTAAAGTTAATAGAACAGCAGGTGTGCATCTACTACTCTAATTCACTTTAAAGTTAATAGAACAATAGGTGTGTGTCTACGACACTAATTTACTTTAAAGTTAATAAAACAACAGGTGTGCAGCTACTGCTCTAATTCAGTTTAAAGTTAATATAACAGCAGGTGTGCATCTACTGCTCTAATTCACTTTAAAGGTAATAGAACAACAGGTGTACATCTACTAATCTAATTCAATTTAAAGTTAATAGAACAACAGGTGTGCATCCACTGGTCTAATTCACTTTAATGTTAAGAGAACAACAGGTGTGCATCTACTGCTCTAATTCTCTTTAAAGTTAATAGAACAACAGGTGTGCATCTACTGCTCTAATTCACTTTAAAATTAATAGAACAGCAGGCGTGCGTCTACTGCTCTAATTCACTTTAAAGTGAATAGAACAGCAGGTGTGCATCTACTGCTCTAATTCACTTTAAAGTTAATAGAACTAGAGGCGTGCATCTGCTACTCTAATTCACTTTAAAGTTAATAGAACAGCAGGTGTGCATCTACTGCTCTAATTCACTTTAAAGTTCATAGAACAGCAGGTGTGCATCTACTACTTTAATTCACTTTAATGTTAATAGAACAACAGGTGTGCATCTACTGCTCTAATTAATTTTAAAGTTAATAGAACAATAGGTGTGCATCTACTACTCTACTTCACTTTAAGGTTATTAGAACAACAGCTGTGCATCTACTACTCTAATTCACTTTAAAGTTAATAGAACAGCAGGTGTGCATCTACTGCTCTAATTCACTTTAAAGTTAATCGAACAGCAGGTGTGGATCTACTACTCTAATTCACTTTAAAGTTAACAGAACAATAGGTGTGCATCTACTACTCTAATTCACTTTAAAGTTAATAGAACAGCAGGTGTGCATCTACTACTCTAGTTCACTTTAAAGTTAATAGAACAGCAGGTGTGCATCTACTACTCTAATTCACTTTAAAGTTAATAGAACAGCAGGTGTGCATCTACTACTCTAATTCACTTTAAAGGTAATAGAACAGCAGGTATGCATCTACTACTCTAATTCACTTTAAAGTTAATAAAGGAGCAGGTGTGCATCTACTACTCTAATTAACTTTAAAGTTAATAGAACAGCAGGTGTGCAACTACTACTCTAATTCACTTTAAAGTTAATAGAACAGGTGTGTATCTAGAACAGGTGTGCATCTACTACTCTTTTCAGGCTTGTTGGCTGTTGGTGAAGCACCCTCCAAGAGGAAAAAACGCTGAGAGAAGAAGGGAGCCACTTTTGAGATTTTAAGTATTTTTTCTCTGTTTATTTGCTAAGTTTTTCTGCATAGCTGCCTAGCTTGAGCATTTTCTGGCTTGTTAAACTTGATTTCTGTATTAGTAGCTGTATTTAGAGCACAACCAAAAGCTGTTTGCTGAATTTCCTGTTTGCACTTAATTTTAAATCGTTTTTTTTCTTAAAACTTGCATATTTTCTGTCCTTGACCTAGCACTCTTGTGTGGGGTCATTTACTGCACTGTTATAACTTGATATTACTTGTGAACCTCTGCTATCTCTGTAAAAACAAAAACAAAAAAAAATCTTGCTTTTTTCCCACTTTTCTGAGAGTTAAAAGTTCAGTTACAGGCTTGCTGTTCCTGAACTGTTTGAAAGTTTCTGTGAGGCCATTTTTGCTTGGGCTGAAGGAGGGTCTCTGTGTTTATCAGTGGCAGTGACTAACATTGAGCAGCTTCCTGCCCCGGAGAGGTGGTTACTGACTTGAAACTGTAGTTTTATTGGCCACTAGGGGTCATTTCCATAACTCCTTCATCTTCCTCTCTTAAAACCTAGTTGCCTCAGGGTTTGAGCGTCTTTTCAGGCTTGTTGGCTGTTGGTGAAGCACCTCCAAGAGGAAAAACGCTGAGAGAAGAAGGAGCCACTTTTGAGATTTTAAGTATTTTTCTCTGTTTATTTGCTAAGTTTTTCTGCATAGCTGCCTAGCTTGAGCATTTTCTGGCTTGTTAAACTTGATTTCTGTATTAGTAGCTGTATTTAGAGCACAACCAAAAGCTGTTTGCTGAATTTCCTGTTTGCACTTAATTTTAAATCGTTTTTTCTTAAAACTTGCATATTTTCTGTCCTTGACCTAGCACTCTTGTGTGGGGTCATTTACTGCACTGTTATAACTTGATATTACTTGTGAACCTCTGCTATCTCTGTAAAAACAAAACAAAAAAAAAATCTTGCTTTTTTCCCACTTTTCTGAGAGTTAAAAGTTCAGTTACAGGCTTGCTGTTCCTGAACTGTTTGAAAGTTTCTGTGAGGCCATTTTTGCTTGGGCTGAAGGAGGGTCTCTGTGTTTATCAGTGGGAGTGACTAACATTGAGCAGCTTCCCTGCCCCGGAGAGGTGGTTACTGACTTGAAACTGTAGTTTTATTGGCCACTAGGGGTCATTTCCATAACTCCTTCATCTTCCTCTCTTAAAACCTAGTTGCCTCGTGGTTTGAGCGTCTTTTCAGGCTTGTTGGCTGTTGGTGAAGCACCCTCCAAGAGGAAAAACGCTGAGAGAAGAAGGGAGCCACTTTTGAGATTTTAAGTATTTTTCTCTGTTTATTTGCTAAGTTTTTCTGCATAGCTGCCTAGCTTGAGCATTTTCTGGCTTGTTAAACTTGATTTCTGTATTAGTAGCTGTATTTAGAGCACAACCAAAAGCTGTTTGCTGAATTTCCTGTTTGCACTTAATTTTAAATCGTTTTTTTCTTAAAACTTGCATATTTTCTGTCCTTGACCTAGCACTCTTGTGTGGGGTCATTTACTGCACTGTTATAACTTGATATTACTTGTGAACCTCTGCTATCTCTGTAAAAAACAAAAACAAAATAATCTTGCTTTTTTCCCACTTTTCTGAGAGTTAAAGTTCAGTTACAGGCTTGCTGTTCCTGAACTGTTTGAAAGTTTCTGTGAGGCCATTTTTGCTTGGGCTGAAGGAGGGTCTCTGTGTTTATCAGTGGGAGTGACTAACATTGAGCAGCTTCCCTGCCCCCCGGAGAGGTGGTTACTGACTTGAAACTGTAGTTTTATTGGCCACTAGGGGTCATTTCCATAACTCCTTCATCTTCCTCTCTTAAAACCTAGTTGCCTCAGGTTTGAGCGCCTTTTCAGGCTTGTTGGCTGTTGGTGAAGCACCTCCAAGAGGAAAAACGCTGAGAGAAGAAGGGAGCCACTTTTGAGATTTTAAGTATTTTTCTCTGTTTATTTGCTAAGTTTTTCTGCATAGCTGCCTAGCTTGAGCATTTTCTGGCTTGTTAAACTTGATTTCTGTATTAGTAGCTGTATTTAGAGCACAACCAAAAGCTGTTTGCTGAATTTCCTGTTTGCACTTAATTTTAAATCGTTTTTTCTTAAAACTTGCATATTTTCTGTCCTTGACCTAGCACTCTTGTGTGGGGTCATTTACTGCACTGTTATAACTTGATATTACTTGTGAACCTCTGCTATCTCTGTAAAACAAAAACAAAAAAATCTTGCTTTTTTCCCACTTTTCTGAGAGTTAAAAAAGTTCAGTTACAGGCTTGCTGTTCCTGAACTGTTTGAAAGTTTCTGTGAGGCCATTTTTGCTTGGGCTGAAGGAGGGTCTCTGTGTTTATCAGTGGGAGTGACTAACATTGAGCAGCTTCCCTGCCCCCCGGAGAGGTGGTTACTGACTTGAAACTGTAGTTTTATTGGCCACTAGGGGTCATTTCCATAACTCCTTCATCTTCCTCTCTTAAAACCTAGTTGCCTCGTGGTTTGAGCGCCTTTTCAGGCTTGTTGGCTGTTGGTGAAGCACCTCCAAGAGGAAAAACGCTGAGAGAAGAAGGGAGCCACTTTTGAGATTTTAAGTATTTTTTCTCTGTTTATTTGCTAAGTTTTTCTGCATAGCTGCCTAGCTTGAGCATTTTCTGGCTTGTTAAACTTGATTTCTGTATTAGTAGCTGTATTTAGAGCACAACCAAAAGCTGTTTGCTGAATTTCCTGTTTGCACTTAATTTTAAATCGTTTTTTTCTTAAAACTTGCATATTTTCTGTCCTTGACCTAGCACTCTTGTGTGGGGTCATTTACTGCACTGTTATAACTTGATATTACTTGTGAACCTCTGCTATCTCTGTAAAAACAAAACAAAAAAAAATCTTGCTTTTTTCCCACTTTTCTGAGAGTTAAAAAGTTCAGTTACAGGCTTGCTGTTCCTGAACTGTTTGAAAGTTTCTGTGAGGCCATTTTTGCTTGGGCTGAAGGAGGGTCTCTGTGTTTATCAGTGGGAGTGACTAACATTGAGCAGCTTCCCTGCCCCCGGAGAGGTGGTTACTGACTTGAAACTGTAGTTTTATTGGCCACTAGGGGTCATTTCCATAACTCCTTCATCTTCCTCTCTTAAAACCTAGTTGCCTCGTGGTTTGAGCGCCTTTTCAGGCTTGTTGGCTGTTGGTGAAGCACCTCCAAGAGGAAAAACGCTGAGAGAAGAAGGAGCCACTTTTGAGATTTTAAGTATTTTTCTCTGTTTATTTGCTAAGTTTTTCTGCATAGCTGCCTAGCTTGAGCATTTTCTGGCTTGTTAAACTTGATTTCTGTATTAGTAGCTGTATTTAGAGCACAACCAAAAGCTGTTTGCTGAATTTCCTGTTTGCACTTAATTTTAAATCGTTTTTTCTTAAAACTTGCATATTTTCTGTCCTTGACCTAGCACTCTTGTGTGGGGTCATTTACTGCACTGTTATAACTTGATATTACTTGTGAACCTCTGCTATCTCTGTAAAAACAAAACAAAAAAAAAATCTTGCTTTTTTCCCACTTTTCTGAGAGTTAAAAAGTTCAGTTACAGGCTTGCTGTTCCTGAACTGTTTGAAAGTTTCTGTGAGGCCATTTTTGCTTGGGCTGAAGGAGGGTCTCTGTGTTTATCAGTGGGAGTGACTAACATTGAGCAGCTTCCCTGCCCCGGAGAGGTGGTTACTGACTTGAAACTGTAGTTTTATTGGCCACTAGGGTCATTTCCATAACTCCTTCATCTTCCTCTCTTAAAACCTAGTTGCCTCGTGGTTTGAGCGCCTTTTCAGGCTTGTTGGCTGTTGGTGAAGCACCTCCAAGAGGAAAAACGCTGAGAGAAGAAGGGAGCCACTTTTGAGATTTTAAGTATTTTTCTCTGTTTATTTGCTAAGTTTTTCTGCATAGCTGCCTAGCTTGAGCATTTTCTGGCTTGTTAAACTTGATTTCTGTATTAGTAGCTGTATTTAGAGCACAACCAAAAGCTGTTTGCTGAATTTCCTGTTTGCACTTAATTTTAAATCGTTTTTTCTTAAAACTTGCATATTTTCTGTCCTTGACCTAGCACTCTTGTGTGGGGTCATTTACTGCACTGTTATAACTTGATATTACTTGTGAACCTCTGCTATCTCTGTAAAAACAAAAAAAAAAAAAAATCTTGCTTTTTTCCCACTTTTCTGAGAGTTAAAAAAGTTCAGTTACAGGCTTGCTGTTCCTGAACTGTTTGAAAGTTTCTGTGAGGCCATTTTTGCTTGGGCTGAAGGAGGGTCTCTGTGTTTATCAGTGGGAGTGACTAACATTGAGCAGCTTCCCTGCCCCGGAGAGGTGGTTACTGACTTGAAACTGTAGTTTTATTGGCCACTAGGGGTCATTTCCATAACTCCTTCATCTTCCTCTCTTAAAACCTAGTTGCCTCAGGTTTGAGCGCCTTTTCAGGCTTGTTGGCAGTGGGTGAAGCACCTTCCAAGAGGAAATAACACTGTGAGAAGAAGGGAGCCACTTTTGAGATTTTAAGTATTTTTCTCTGTTTATTTGCTAAGTTTTTCTGCATAGCTGCCTAGCTTGAGCATTTTCTGGCTTGTTAAACTTGATTTCTGTATTAGTAGCTGTATTTAGAGCACAACCAAAAGCTGTTTGCTGAATTTCCTGTTTGCACTTAATTTTAAATCGTTTTTTTCTTAAAACTTGCATATTTTCTGTCCTTGACCTAGCACTCTTGTGTGGGGTCATTTACTGCACTGTTATAACTTGATATTACTTGTGAACCTCTGCTATCTCTGTAAAAAACAAAAAAAAAAAATCTTGCTTTTTTCCCACTTTTCTGAGAGTTAAAAAAGTTCAGTTACAGGCTTGCTGTTCCTGAACTGTTTGAAAGTTTCTGTGAGGCCATTTTTGCTTGGGCTGAAGGAGGGTCTCTGTGTTTATCAGTGGGAGTGACTAACATTGAGCAGCTTCCCTGCCCCCGGAGAGGTGGTTACTGACTTGAAACTGTAGTTTTATTGGCCACTAGGGGTCATTTCCATAACTCCTTCATCTTCCTCTCTTAAAACCTAGTTGCCTCAGGTTTGAGCTGCCTTTTCAGGCTTGTTGGCTGTTGGTGAAGCACCCTCCAAGAGGAAAAAACGCTGAGAGAAGAAGGGCGCCACTTTTGAGATTTTAAGTATTTTTCTCTGTTTATTTGCTAAGTTTTTCTGCATAGCTGCCTAGCTTGAGCATTTTCTGGCTTGTTAAACTTGATTTCTGTATTAGTAGCTGTATTTAGAGCACAACCAAAAGCTGTTTGCTGAATTTCCTGTTTGCACTTAATTTTAAATCGTTTTTTTCTTAAAACTTGCATATTTTCTGTCCTTGACCTAGCACTCTTGTGTGGGGTCATTTACTGCACTGTTATAACTTGATATTACTTGTGAACCTCTGCTATCTCTGTAAAAAAACAAAAACAAAAAAAATCTTGCTTTTTTCCCACTTTTCTGAGAGTTAAAAAGTTCAGTTACAGGCTTGCTGTTCCTGAACTGTTTGAAAGTTTCTGTGAGGCCATTTTTGCTTGGGCTGAAGGAGGGTCTCTGTGTTTATCAGTGGGAGTGACTAACATTGAGCAGCTTCCCTGCCCCCGGAGAGGTGGTTACTGACTTGAAACTGTAGTTTTATTGGCCACTAGGGGTCATTTCCATAACTCCTTCATCTTCCTCTCTTAAAACCTAGTTGCCTCAGGTTTGAGCGCCTTTTCAGGCTTGTTGGCTGTTGGTGAAGCACCTCCAAGAGGAAAAACGCTGAGAGAAGAAGGGAGCCACTTTTGAGATTTTAAGTATTTTTCTCTGTTTATTTGCTAAGTTTTTCTGCATAGCTGCCTAGCTTGAGCATTTTCTGGCTTGTTAAACTTGATTTCTGTATTAGTAGCTGTATTTAGAGCACAACCAAAAGCTGTTTGCTGAATTTCCTGTTTGCACTTAATTTTAAATCGTTTTTTCTTAAAACTTGCATATTTTCTGTCCTTGACCTAGCACTCTTGTGTGGGGTCATTTACTGCACTGTTATAACTTGATATTACTTGTGAACCTCTGCTATCTCTGTAAAAACAAAACAAAAAAAAAATCTTGCTTTTTTCCCACTTTTCTGAGAGTTAAAAAGTTCAGTTACAGGCTTGCTGTTCCTGAACTGTTTGAAAGTTTCTGTGAGGCCATTTTTGCTTGGGCTGAAGGAGGGTCTCTGTGTTTATCAGTGGGAGTGACTAACATTGAGCAGCTTCCCTGCCCCCGGAGAGGTGGTTACTGACTTGAAACTGTAGTTTTATTGGCCACTAGGGTCATTTCCATAACTCCTTCATCTTCCTCTCTTAAAACCTAGTTGCCTCGTGGTTTGAGCGTCTTTTCAGGCTTGTTGGCTGTTGGTGAAGCACCTCCAAGAGGAAAAACGCTGAGAGAAGAAGGGAGCCACTTTTGAGATTTTAAGTATTTTTTCTCTGTTTATTTGCTAAGTTTTTCTGCATAGCTGCCTAGCTTGAGCATTTTCTGGCTTGTTAAACTTGATTTCTGTATTAGTAGCTGTATTTAGAGCACAACCAAAAGCTGTTTGCTGAATTTCCTGTTTGCACTTAATTTTAAATCGTTTTTTCTTAAAACTTGCATATTTTCTGTCCTTGACCTAGCACTCTTGTGTGGGGTCATTTACTGCACTGTTATAACTTGATATTACTTGTGAACCTCTGCTATCTCTGTAAAAACAAAACAAAAAAAAAATCTTGCTTTTTTCCCACTTTTCTGAGAGTTAAAAAGTTCAGTTACAGGCTTGCTGTTCCTGAACTGTTTGAAAGTTTCTGTGAGGCCATTTTTGCTTGGGCTGAAGGAGGGTCTCTGTGTTTATCAGTGGGAGTGACTAACATTGAGCAGCTTCCCTGCCCCCGGAGAGGTGGTTACTGACTTGAAACTGTAGTTTTATTGGCCACTAGGGGTCATTTCCATAACTCCTTCATCTTCCTCTCTTAAAACCTAGTTGCCTCGTGGTTTGAGCGCCTTTTCAGGCTTGTTGGCTGTTGGTGAAGCACCTCCAAGAGGAAAAACGCTGAGAGAAGAAGGGAGCCACTTTTGAGATTTTAAGTATTTTTTCTCTGTTTATTTGCTAAGTTTTTCTGCATAGCTGCCTAGCTTGAGCATTTTCTGGCTTGTTAAACTTGATTTCTGTATTAGTAGCTGTATTTAGAGCACAACCAAAAGCTGTTTGCTGAATTTCCTGTTTGCACTTAATTTTAAATCGTTTTTTCTTAAAACTTGCATATTTTCTGTCCTTGACCTAGCACTCTTGTGTGGGGTCATTTACTGCACTGTTATAACTTGATATTACTTGTGAACCTCTGCTATCTCTGTAAAACAAAAAAAAAAAAAAATCTTGCTTTTTTCCCACTTTTCTGAGAGTTAAAAAAGTTCAGTTACAGGCTTGCTGTTCCTGAACTGTTTGAAAGTTTCTGTGAGGCCATTTTTGCTTGGGCTGAAGGAGGGTCTCTGTGTTTATCAGTGGGAGTGACTAACATTGAGCAGCTTCCCTGCCCCCCGGAGAGGTGGTTACTGACTTGAAACTGTAGTTTTATTGGCCACTAGGGGTCATTTCCATAACTCCTTCATCTTCCTCTCTTAAAACCTAGTTGCCTCGTGGTTTGAGCGCCTTTTCAGGCTTGTTGGCTGTTGGTGAAGCACTCTCCAAGAGGAAAAAACGCTGAGAGAAGAAGGGAGCCACTTTTGAGATTTTAAGTATTTTTCTCTGTTTATTTGCTAAGTTTTTCTGCATAGCTGCCTAGCTTGAGCATTTTCTGGCTTGTTAAACTTGATTTCTGTATTAGTAGCTGTATTTAGAGCACAACCAAAAGCTGTTTGCTGAATTTCCTGTTTGCACTTAATTTTAAATCGTTTTTTTCTTAAAACTTGCATATTTTCTGTCCTTGACCTAGCACTCTTGTGTGGGGTCATTTACTGCACTGTTATAACTTGATATTACTTGTGAACCTCTGCTATCTCTGTAAAAACAAAAACAAAAAAATCTTGCTTTTTTCCCACTTTTCTGAGAGTTAAAAAGTTCAGTTACAGGCTTGCTGTTCCTGAACTGTTTGAAAGTTTCTGTGAGGCCATTTTTGCTTGGGCTGAAGGAGGGTCTCTGTGTTTATCAGTGGGAGTGACTAACATTGAGCAGCTTCCCTGCCCCCGGAGAGGTGGTTACTGACTTGAAACTGTAGTTTTATTGGCCACTAGGGTCATTTCCATAACTCCTTCATCTTCCTCTCTTAAAACCTAGTTGCCTCGAGGTTTGAGCGTCTTTTCAGGCTTGTTGGCTGTTGGTGAAGCACCCTCCAAGAGGAAAAAACGCTGAGAGAAGAAGGGAGCCACTTTTGAGATTTTAAGTATTTTTCTCTGTTTATTTGCTAAGTTTTTCTGCATAGCTGCCTAGCTTGAGCATTTTCTGGCTTGTTAAACTTGATTTCTGTATTAGTAGCTGTATTTAGAGCACAACCAAAAGCTGTTTGCTGAATTTCCTGTTTGCACTTAATTTTAAATCGTTTTTTTTTAAAACTTGCATATTTTCTGTCCTTGACCTAGCACTCTTGTGTGGGGTCATTTACTGCACTGTTATAACTTGATATTACTTGTGAACCTCTGCTATCTCTGTAAAAAACAAAACAAAAAAAATCTTGCTTTTTTCCCACTTTTCTGAGAGTTAAAAAAGTTCAGTTACAGGCTTGCTGTTCCTGAACTGTTTGAAAGTTTCTGTGAGGCCATTTTTGCTTGGGCTGAAGGAGGGTCTCTGTGTTTATCAGTGGGAGTGACTAACATTGAGCAGCTTCCCTGCCCCCGGAGAGGTGGTTACTGACTTGAAACTGTAGTTTTATTGGCCACTAGGGGTCATTTCCATAACTCCTTCATCTTCCTCTCTTAAAACCTAGTTGCCTCGTGGTTTGAGCGCCTTTTCAGGCTTGTTGGCTGTTGGTGAAGCACCTCCAAGAGGAAAAAACGCTGAGAGAAGAAGGGAGCCACTTTTGAGATTTTAAGTATTTTTTCTCTGTTTATTTGCTAAGTTTTTCTGCATAGCTGCCTAGCTTGAGCATTTTCTGGCTTGTTAAACTTGATTTCTGTATTAGTAGCTGTATTTAGAGCACAACCAAAAGCTGTTTGCTGAATTTCCTGTTTGCACTTAATTTTAAATCGTTTTTTCTTAAAACTTGCATATTTTCTGTCCTTGACCTAGCACTCTTGTGTGGGGTCATTTACTGCACTGTTATAACTTGATATTACTTGTGAACCTCTGCTATCTCTGTAAAAACAAAAACAAAAAAAATCTTGCTTTTTTCCCACTTTTCTGAGAGTTAAAAAGTTCAGTTACAGGCTTGCTGTTCCTGAACTGTTTGAAAGTTTCTGTGAGGCCATTTTTGCTTGGGCTGAAGGAGGGTCTCTGTGTTTATCAGTGGGAGTGACTAACATTGAGCAGCTTCCCTGCCCCCGGAGAGGTGGTTACTGACTTGAAACTGTAGTTTTATTGGCCACTAGGGGTCATTTCCATAACTCCTTCATCTTCCTCTCTTAAAACCTAGTTGCCTCAGGTTTGAGCTGCCTTTTCAGGCTTGTTGGCTGTTGGTGAAGCACCTCCAAGAGGAAAAAACGCTGAGAGAAGAAGGGAGCCACTTTTGAGATTTTAAGTATTTTTCTCTGTTTATTTGCTAAGTTTTTCTGCATAGCTGCCTAGCTTGAGCATTTTCTGGCTTGTTAAACTTGATTTCTGTATTAGTAGCTGTATTTAGAGCACAACCAAAAGCTGTTTGCTGAATTTCCTGTTTGCACTTAATTTTAAATCGTTTTTTCTTAAAACTTGCATATTTTCTGTCCTTGACCTAGCACTCTTGTGTGGGGTCATTTACTGCACTGTTATAACTTGATATTACTTGTGAACCTCTGCTATCTCTGTAAAAACAAAACAAAAAAAAATCTTGCTTTTTTCCCACTTTTCTGAGAGTTAAAAAAGTTCAGTTACAGGCTTGCTGTTCCTGAACTGTTTGAAAGTTTCTGTGAGGCCATTTTTGCTTGGGCTGAAGGAGGGTCTCTGTGTTTATCAGTGGGAGTGACTAACATTGAGCAGCTTCCCTGCCCCCGGAGAGGTGGTTACTGACTTGAAACTGTAGTTTTATTGGCCACTAGGGGTCATTTCCATAACTCCTTCATCTTCCTCTCTTAAAACCTAGTTGCCTCGTGGTTTGAGCTGCCTTTTCAGGCTTGTTGGCTGTTGGTGAAGCACCTCCAAGAGGAAAAACGCTGAGAGAAGAAGGGAGCCACTTTTGAGATTTTAAGTATTTTTCTCTGTTTATTTGCTAAGTTTTTCTGCATAGCTGCCTAGCTTGAGCATTTTCTGGCTTGTTAAACTTGATTTCTGTATTAGTAGCTGTATTTAGAGCACAACCAAAAGCTGTTTGCTGAATTTCCTGTTTGCACTTAATTTTAAATCGTTTTTTCTTAAAACTTGCATATTTTCTGTCCTTGACCTAGCACTCTTGTGTGGGGTCATTTACTGCACTGTTATAACTTGATATTACTTGTGAACCTCTGCTATCTCTGTAAAAACAAAACAAAAAAAAATCTTGCTTTTTTCCCACTTTTCTGAGAGTTAAAAAAGTTCAGTTACAGGCTTGCTGTTCCTGAACTGTTTGAAAGTTTCTGTGAGGCCATTTTTGCTTGGGCTGAAGGAGGGTCTCTGTGTTTATCAGTGGGAGTGACTAACATTGAGCAGCTTCCCTGCCCCCGGAGAGGTGGTTACTGACTTGAAACCGTCGTTTTATTCGCCACTAGGGTCATTTCCATAACTCCTTCATCTTCCTCTCTTAAAACCTAGTTGCCTCAGGTTTGAGCGCCTTTTCAGGCTTGTTGGCTGTTGGTGAAGCACCCTCCAAGAGGAAAAAACGCTGAGAGAAGAAGGGAGCCACTTTTGAGATTTTAAGTATTTTTTCTCTGTTTATTTGCTAAGTTTTTCTGCATAGCTGCCTAGCTTGAGCATTTTCTGGCTTGTTAAACTTGATTTCTGTATTAGTAGCTGTATTTAGAGCACAACCAAAAGCTGTTTGCTGAATTTCCTGTTTGCACTTAATTTTAAATCGTTTTTTCTTAAAACTTGCATATTTTCTGTCCTTGACCTAGCACTCTTGTGTGGGGTCATTTACTGCACTGTTATAACTTGATATTACTTGTGAACCTCTGCTATCTCTGTAAAAACAAAACAAAAAAAAATCTTGCTTTTTTCCCACTTTTCTGAGAGTTAAAAGTTCAGTTACAGGCTTGCTGTTCCTGAACTGTTTGAAAGTTTCTGTGAGGCCATTTTTGCTTGGGCTGAAGGAGGGTCTCTGTGTTTATCAGTGGGAGTGACTAACATTGAGCAGCTTCCCTGCCCCCGGAGAGGTGGTTACTGACTTGAAACTGTAGTTTTATTGGCCACTAGGGGTCATTTCCATAACTCCTTCATCTTCCTCTCTTAAAACCTAGTTGCCTCAGGTTTGAGCTGCCTTTTCAGGCTTGTTGGCTGTTGGTGAAGCACCTCCAAGAGGAAAAACGCTGAGAGAAGAAGGAGCCACTTTTGAGATTTTAAGTATTTTTCTCTGTTTATTTGCTAAGTTTTTCTGCATAGCTGCCTAGCTTGAGCATTTTCTGGCTTGTTAAACTTGATTTCTGTATTAGTAGCTGTATTTAGAGCACAACCAAAAGCTGTTTGCTGAATTTCCTGTTTGCACTTAATTTTAAATCGTTTTTTTCTTAAAACTTGCATATTTTCTGTCCTTGACCTAGCACTCTTGTGTGGGGTCATTTACTGCACTGTTATAACTTGATATTACTTGTGAACCTCTGCTATCTCTGTAAAAACAAAACAAAAAAAAAAATCTTGCTTTTTTCCCACTTTTCTGAGAGTTAAAAGTTCAGTTACAGGCTTGCTGTTCCTGAACTGTTTGAAAGTTTCTGTGAGGCCATTTTTGCTTGGGCTGAAGGAGGGTCTCTGTGTTTATCAGTGGGAGTGACTAACATTGAGCAGCTTCCCTGCCCCCGGAGAGGTGGTTACTGACTTGAAACTGTAGTTTTATTGGCCACTAGGGGTCATTTCCATAACTCCTTCATCTTCCTCTCTTAAAACCTAGTTGCCACGTGGGTTTGAGCGCCTTTTCAGGCTTGGTGGCTGTTGGTGAAGCACCTCCAAGAGGAAAAAACGCTGAGAGAAGAAGGGAGCCACTTTTGAGATTTTAAGTATTTTTCTCTGTTTATTTGCTAAGTTTTTCTGCATAGCTGCCTAGCTTGAGCATTTTCTGGCTTGTTAAACTTGATTTCTGTATTAGTAGCTGTATTTAGAGCACAACCAAAAGCTGTTTGCTGAATTTCCTGTTTGCACTTAATTTTAAATCGTTTTTTCTTAAAACTTGCATATTTTCTGTCCTTGACCTAGCACTCTTGTGTGGGGTCATTTACTGCACTGTTATAACTTGATATTACTTGTGAACCTCTGCTATCTCTGTAAAAACAAAACAAAAAAAAATCTTGCTTTTTTCCCACTTTTCTGAGAGTTAAAAGTTCAGTTACAGGCTTGCTGTTCCTGAACTGTTTGAAAGTTTCTGTGAGGCCATTTTTGCTTGGGCTGAAGGAGGGTCTCTGTGTTTATCAGTGGGAGTGACTAACATTGAGCAGCTTCCCTGCCCCCGGAGAGGTGGTTACTGACTTGAAACTGTAGTTTTATTGGCCACTAGGGGTCATTTCCATAACTCCTTCATCTTCCTCTCTTAAAACCTAGTTGCCTCGTGGTTTGAGCTGCCTTTTCAGGCTTGTTGGCTGTTGGTGAAGCACCTCCAAGAGGAAAAACGCTGAGAGAAGAAGGGAGCCACTTTTGAGATTTTAAGTATTTTTCTCTGTTTATTTGCTAAGTTTTTCTGCATAGCTGCCTAGCTTGAGCATTTTCTGGCTTGTTAAACTTGATTTCTGTATTAGTAGCTGTATTTAGAGCACAACCAAAAGCTGTTTGCTGAATTTCCTGTTTGCACTTAATTTTAAATCGTTTTTTCTTAAAACTTGCATATTTTCTGTCCTTGACCTAGCACTCTTGTGTGGGGTCATTTACTGCACTGTTATAACTTGATATTACTTGTGAACCTCTGCTATCTCTGTAAAAACAAAACAAAAAAAAAATCTTGCTTTTTTCCCACTTTTCTGAGAGTTAAAAAAGTTCAGTTACAGGCTTGCTGTTCCTGAACTGTTTGAAAGTTTCTGTGAGGCCATTTTTGCTTGGGCTGAAGGAGGGTCTCTGTGTTTATCAGTGGGAGTGACTAACATTGAGCAGCTTCCCTGCCCCCGGAGAGGTGGTTACTGACTTGAAACTGTAGTTTTATTGGCCACTAGGGGTCATTTCCATAACTCCTTCATCTTCCTCTCTTAAAACCTAGTTGCCTCAGGTTTGAGCTGCCTTTTCAGGCTTGTTGGCTGTTGGTGAAGCACCTCCAAGAGGAAAAAACGCTGAGAGAAGAAGGGAGCCACTTTTGAGATTTTAAGTATTTTTCTCTGTTTATTTGCTAAGTTTTTCTGCATAGCTGCCTAGCTTGAGCATTTTCTGGCTTGTTAAACTTGATTTCTGTATTAGTAGCTGTATTTAGAGCACAACCAAAAGCTGTTTGCTGAATTTCCTGTTTGCACTTAATTTTAAATCGTTTTTTCTTAAAACTTGCATATTTTCTGTCCTTGACCTAGCACTCTTGTGTGGGGTCATTTACTGCACTGTTATAACTTGATATTACTTGTGAACCTCTGCTATCTCTGTAAAAACAAAAACAAAAAAATCTTGCTTTTTTCCCACTTTTCTGAGAGTTAAAAGTTCAGTTACAGGCTTGCTGTTCCTGAACTGTTTGAAAGTTTCTGTGAGGCCATTTTTGCTTGGGCTGAAGGAGGGTCTCTGTGTTTATCAGTGGGAGTGACTAACATTGAGCAGCTTCCCTGCCCCCGGAGAGGTGGTTACTGACTTGAAACTGTAGTTTTATTGGCCACTAGGGGTCATTTCCATAACTCCTTCATCTTCCTCTCTTAAAACCTAGTTGCCTCGTGGTTTGAGCGCCTTTTCAGGCTTGTTGGCTGTTGGTGAAGCACCTCCAAGAGGAAAAAACGCTGAGAGAAGAAGGGAGCCACTTTTGAGATTTTAAGTATTTTTCTCTGTTTATTTGCTAAGTTTTTCTGCATAGCTGCCTAGCTTGAGCATTTTCTGGCTTGTTAAACTTGATTTCTGTATTAGTAGCTGTATTTAGAGCACAACCAAAAGCTGTTTGCTGAATTTCCTGTTTGCACTTAATTTTAAATCGTTTTTTCTTAAAACTTGCATATTTTCTGTCCTTGACCTAGCACTCTTGTGTGGGGTCATTTACTGCACTGTTATAACTTGATATTACTTGTGAACCTCTGCTATTTCTGTAAAACAAAAACAAAAAAAATCTTGCTTTTTTCCCACTTTTCTGAGAGTTAAAAGTTCAGTTACAGGCTTGCTGTTCCTGAACTGTTTGAAAGTTTCTGTGAGGCCATTTTTGCTTGGGCTGAAGGAGGGTCTCTGTGTTTATCAGTGGGAGTGACTAACATTGAGCAGCTTCCCTGCCCCCGGAGAGGTGGTTACTGACTTGAAACTGTAGTTTTATTGGCCACTAGGGGTCATTTCCATAACTCCTTCATCTTCCTCTCTTAAAACCTAGTTGCCTCGTGGTTTGAGCTGCCTTTTCAGGCTTGTTGGCTGTTGGTGAAGCACCTCCAAGAGGAAAAACGCTGAGAGAAGAAGGGAGCCACTTTTGAGATTTTAAGTATTTTTTCTCTGTTTATTTGCTAAGTTTTTCTGCATAGCTGCCTAGCTTGAGCATTTTCTGGCTTGTTAAACTTGATTTCTGTATTAGTAGCTGTATTTAGAGCACAACCAAAAGCTGTTTCCTGAATTTCCTGTTTGCACTTAATTTTAAATCGCTTTTTTCTTAAAACTTGCATATTTTCTGTCCTTGACCTAGCACTCTTGTGTGGGGTCATTTACTGCACTGTTATAACTTGATATTACTTGTGAACCTCTGCTATCTCTGTAAAAACAAAAAAAAAAAAATCTTGCTTTTTTCCCACTTTTCTGAGAGTTAAAAAAGTTCAGTTACAGGCTTGCTGTTCCTGAACTGTTTGAAAGTTTTTGTGAGGCCATTTTTGCTTGGGCTGAAGGAGGGTCTCTGTGTTTATCAGTGGGAGTGACTAACATTGAGCAGCTTCCCTGCCCCCGGAGAGGTGGTTACTGACTTGAAACTGTAGTTTTATTGGCCACTAGGGTCATTTCCATAACTCCTTCATTTGTCCTCGGAGGAGTGGTTTAGGGCAGTGACTTGTGGTTTGTTGGCCAATTTGGGTCATTTCCTGTCTTTTCCAGCCCCCTGCTATAAAGCACGCTTTAGCCCGATTTAGCCCGATTTAGCCCGATGAAGCTGAGTTGCTACTGTTGCACACTAGGGCAGCCGTTAAGCAGGTTTAAACTATTCGGCTACCTAAAGTCCACTCTTCAAATTTTCCCTTAAAACTACCTTCCTCGAACTATACTACTGATCTAATCAGCGATCCTATAATTAAAAGATCATCTCTACTTGACTCCAAGTAGACTATTCTCTATCTGTTAAACGTAGCACTTGCTCCTACAGTACTTATTACCTTGATACGGCACTCTTGTCATAGATAGTACCCCAAAAAGGCAACCCCCATTTCTCGGTCACCCACGCCCCCGAATCTTTTTAAAGTTTTTTTGTCTATTCCTTCTAGCATGTCGAGGGATCAGTTGCTAGTGTCCTCTCCTGCTCAGCTGGTGAACCTGAATATTGAGGCAATGTTACAATTGCCTCATGTACACAGACAACCCTCTCCTCCTCCCACAAAACACAAATACATGCGAGATGCAACTACACGGCCAAACTGGAGGCTGAGCTCTCAACATAGGACTGGCAAGACCAGTCAGGAGGAGAAGGTTACCACACACACTATAGACCCAGTCTCACATATTACCATTACAACCTCAAATCATACACATAAACACACAAAGACATACTCGGAGGCTCTGATCAAAAATCTACCAAAACAGCAGAGGCCACCAAAGCAGACACCCAAACAACCACCACCTCAGAACACAACACCTGCAACACATAGACCTCACAGTCAGAGTGTCAAACAGTCACAGCCCTTAAGGCCAAACACAATGCCAGACACACTAGTCATTGGTGACTCCATAGTCAGACACACTGACGCCCCGCCACCAGACTGAGTAAGGAGAAGGTCACAGTAAGCTGCCTGTCGGGCGCTAGAATCCGCCACATAACGCAAGCACTCAGGTCTCTCAACAGCAGGTACAAATATGATTCAGTCATTGTCCACGCTGGTGTAAACGACCTGAGACGCACTCCTTGGACTACATGAAAAGAGACATTGAGGAGCTCTCTGATTATGTAGCCCAGACAGGTATGACCCTGACCTTGAGCAGTATCCTACCTTCACCAAGAATGATGCCACAATACAGAGATAAGATGATCAGCTTTAACAATTGGCTTAAACACTGGTGTCATTCAAAGGGGATCCAGTGTCTGTCTGCCTGGGATGACATGCTGGACAAGCCACGCTGCTTCGCAAGGGACGGCTTGCACCTGTCACCCCTGGGATTCCGGATATTGGCAAAGGCTCTTGCCACCCCATAGTGCCTTTTTAGGCAAGGCTCAAATTCTAAACCTACCACCCTAGAACACAAAAAGGAAAAAACTAAGGGTAATGCTGCTCAATGCCAGAAGTCTAAATCTCAAAATGCACGCACTCGAGGCCCTTCTCAGTATGGAGAACATCGATGTCTGTGCTGTGACAGAAACCTGGTTCAAGGCTCCTGAGAGCACCCCGGGCGCTTATCAGGTTTTACCTCATATCATGCTCCGCCCCAAAATCTGGACAATACCAAGAAAGGAGGGGGTATCCATATTCATCAAGGACACCCACACCTCAAGACTGGTGGCAACGCACGATGCATCGGAGACCATCCAGGTGCAATTAACCATAGGCAAGACTGCTCTGCAAATTGTAGCATGTTACAGGCCACCTCACAAACTCAGGAACCTCACATGGCCTTCCTGAAAACACTAGAGGGGATAAATGTATCACCAAACACCATCATACTAGGTGACTTCAATTACCCTAATATAGACTGGGAACACTACTCAAGCCCAAACACCCTAGCCCAAAAGTTCCTGGAATTCATAAACTCAAATGCCATGGAACAACTAGTCACCATCCCCACAAGAGGAGATAACATACTTGATCTCATCATCACGAACATGGGAGCACAATGTTCAACACCGGAGGTGTACCCCTCACTGGTGAGATCAGACCACAACTAATCTCGCTGGAGGTCCTCATCCCACCCCCACCTGAAATAAAAAGACCACAGTAAAGAACTTCTCAAAAGCCGACTTCACACTTCTAAAGACTAGTGTGGTCTCCTTTAAGGCCCCGAGCCGGGCGGAAAACAGTACTCAAGCCGCTGAATCACTTACAAATGCCTTCTACCAGCACCTGCAGGACTGCATGGATAAGGCAATCCCAAGCAAAACAAAGACTCTTTGTACCAAAGGCAAGCATCCAGTCTGGTGGACCCCAGCCATAAACAAACTCTACAACAAAAGGAGGAAGCTACTACAAGATAGAGCAAAATCCTTAAAAGGTAAGACACCCTTGATCACTATAAGTAAAAACTAAGAGCTCTCATAAAATCATCCAAAGCAAATTTCGAGAGAAAAATAGCTAAAGACTCAAAAGACAATCATAAGGCCTTCTTTAGCTATAGTTAGAAACCTGGGAGGAAACTCCCAGATATGCTCAGAGCTAGTTCAAAATGATGTGAAGATTACTGATCCTACAGACATTGCCAACATACTGGCTGACAGGTTCAGTGCAAACTTCTCCCTCCCCAAAAGGAGAGATATCTATACCAAACGATTGCAGCCCCCAAACATCTCCAGCGCCCAAGTGAGAACTGCTCTCTCCAAAGCAAAAACACAGCATCCATGGGACCTGATGGTGTCCCCGGCTGTGTGCTCCATGAACTCAATGAGGAATTAAACCCACAGCTAGGACAGCTGTTTAATCAAAGTCTTACCTCTGGATACGCACTCCAGGAGTGGCGCACTGCAACTGTGGTACCACTTCACAAAGGCGGTGCCTCCACCGACCCTGGAAATTACCGCCCATTAGCTTGACAAGCCTTATCTGCAAAGCCATGGAGAGGATCATAATGGACCTCATAAATAAAGACATAGGGAATTTGCAGACTTTGGATCCAACCCAGTTTGGCTTTGTCAAAGGCAGATCATGCCTTTTAAACTTGGTTGACTTTTTCAAACAGTCACCAAAGCCATTGATGAGGGAAAGGCAGTCCATACAGCCTACCTCGATCTGGCTAAGGCCTTCGATACAATACCCCATTCGGTATCATTGAAAACTCATCAGCTTAAATGTCAACCCATACATCACAAGATGGGTTGCAAACTGGCTGAGTGACAGAACCCACAGGGTCAGAGCTGCTGGCGCCATGTCAGACTCAAAGCCTGTCACAAGTGGTGTCCCACAGGGCTCAGTCCTGGGCCCACTCTTGTTTGGCATCTACTTTTCCAAGTACAAGCAAACACAGGAGGGTTATGGCTGACAAAGTTTGCAGATGACTGCAAACTGGGCGCCATAGTAGAAAACACATCTGACACAGATATCCTTCAGAAGGGTCTCACAGAAACGGATAACTGGTGCCAGAGCCACGGCCTAAAGTTAAATGCCAAAAATGCATAGTCATACCCTTCGGAAAAACAAGGTTACCCCTAGCTACCAAATAGGTGGCAATCCACTGAGCACAGAAGAAGTTATCAGGGACCTGGGGACCCAGGTTGATAGTAGTCTGTCATTCGACACCCATGTAGCTAAAGTAGTTAGGAAGACCTTCTACATTGCCCACCTTATCATGAAGGGATTCTCATCTAGATCAAGGGAGGTCATAGTCTCCCTTTACTCATCACTCATCAGACCAATGATTGAGTACAATGCCCCATTCGAATGTATCTGACCCGACACTTGCAGCAGCTGGAGAGGCCACAAAAGTTCCTCACCAAAAGGATAAAGGGTCTCAAAATCTGTCCTATGCTGCCCGACTGAAAGAACTCCAGCTCTATTCAGTCGCCACCGCTTGCTCAGAGGTGACCTTTGCCTAACATACAAGGCCATGTCAAACCCAGATTTGATGAATATGCTTCACCTCAAAAATCTAGATCCATCAGAGCCACAAGGGCGGAGACTTAAACCTTGACACGGCTATTAATAGGACGTGCTGGAGGGATAGATTCATCACCCAAAGACTCCCTATGCTGTGGAACAAAATCCCGGTACATGTGAGGCAGAGCACCTCGCTGGCCTTGTTCAAGAGAAATCTTGACCAATGGATGGGAGATCGCAGATATACCCCAGGGATTACCTCAGTGTCACTGCTCGACAGAGGCACAGAAAAATAATGGGTATAGTTCCCCATACTAAAGGGGTGGCCTAAGCCACAAAACGATGGGCTAGGCTTGTAAATGCCCTCGGGCAGATAGCCTAGTATGAACCTATGAACCTATGAACCTAATTCACTTTAACGTTAATAGAACAACAGGTGTGCGTCTACTACTCTAATTCACTTTAAAGGTAATAGAACAGCAGGTGTGCATCTACTGCTCTAATTCACTTTAAAATTAATAGAACGGCAGGTGTGCGTCTACTGCTCTAATTCACTTTAAAGTGAATAGAACAGCAGGTGTGCATCTACTACTCTAATTCACTTTAAGTTTAATAGAACAACAGGTGTGCATCTACTGCTCCAATTCACTTTAAAGTTGATAGAACAGCAGGTGTGCATCTACTGCTCTAATTCACTTTAAAGTTAATAGAACTACAGGCGTGCATCTGCTACTCTAATTCACTTTAAAGTTAATAGAACAGCAGGTGTGCATCTAATGCTCTAATTCACTTTAAACTTAATAGAACAACAGGTGTGCATCTACTGCTCTAATTAATTTTAAAGTTAACAGAACAATAGGTGTGCATCTACTACTCTAATTCACTTTAAAGTTAATAACACAAAAGGTGTGCATCTACTGCTCTAATTCACTTTAAAGTAAACAGAAAAGCAGGTGTGCATCTACTATTCTAATTCACTTTAAAGTTAATAGAACAGCAGGTGTGCATCTACTACTCTAATTCACTTTAAAGTTAATTGAACAGCAGGTGCGCATCTACTATTCTAATTCACTTTAAAGTTAATAGAACAGCAGGTGTGCATCTACTACTCTAATTCACTTTAAAGTTAATTGAACAGCAGGTGTGCATCTACTACTCTAATTCACTTTAAAGTTAATAGAATAGCAGGTGTGCATCTACTACTCTAATTAACTTTAAAGTTAATAGAACAACAGGTCTGCATTTACTACTCTGATTTAATTTAAAGTTAATAGAACAACAGGTGTGCATCTACTGCTCTAATTCCCTTTAAAGTTAATAGAACAGCAGGTGTATCTACTACTCTAATTCACTTTAAAGTTAATGGAATAGCAGGTGTGCATCTACTACTCTAATTCACTTTAAAGTTAATAGAACAGCAGGTGTGCATCTAATGCTCTAATTCACTTTAAAGTTAATATAACAACAGGTGTGCATCTACTGCTGTAATTCACTTTAATGTTAATAGAACAGCAGGTGTGCATGTACTACTCTAATTCACTTTAAAGTTAATAGAACAGCAGGTATGCATCTACTACTCTAATTCATTTTAAAGTTAATAAAGGAGCAGGTGTGCATCTACTACTCTAATTAGCTTTAAAGTTAATAGAACAGCAGGTGTGCATCTACTACTCTAATTCACTTTAAATAGAACAGCAGGTGTGCAACTACTACTCTAATTCACTTTAAAGTTAATAGAACAGGTGTGCATCTACTACTCTAATTCACTTTAACGTTAATAGAACAGCAGGTGTGCATCTACTACTCTAATTCACTTTAAAGTTAATAGAACAGCAGGTGTGCGTCTACTACTCTAATTCACTTTAAAGTTAATAGAACAGCAGGTGTGCATCTACTGCTCTAATTCACTTTAAAATTAATAGAACAGCAGGTGTGCGTCTACTGCTCTAATTCACTTTAAAGTGAATAGAACAGCAGGTGTGCATCTACTACTCTAATTCACTTTAAGTTTAATAGAACAACAGGTGTGCATCTACTGCTCCAATTCACTTTAAAGTTGATAGAACAGCAGGTGTGCATCTACTGCTCTAATTCACTTTAAAGTTAATAGAACTACAGGCGTGCATCTGCAACTCTAATTCACTTTAAAGTTAATAGAACAGCAGGTGTGCATCTAATGCTCTAATTCACTTTAAACCTAATAGAACAGCAGGTGTGCATCTACTACTCTAATTCACTTTAAGTTTAATAGAACAACAGGTGTGCATCTACTGCTCCAATTCACTTTAAAGTTGATAGAACAGCAGGTGTGCATCTACTGCTCTAATTCACTTTAAAGTTAATAGAACTACAGGCGTGCATCTGCAACTCTAATTCACTTTAAAGTTAATAGAACAGCAGGTGTGCATCTAATGCTCTAATTCACTTTAAACCTAATAGAACAACAGGTGTGCATCTACTGCTCTAATTAATTTTAAAGTTAATAGAACAATAGGTGTGCATCTACTACTCTAATTCACTTTAAAGTTAATAACACAAAAGGTGTGCATCTACTGCTCTAATTCACTTTAAAGTTAACAGAAAAGCAGGTGTGCATCTACTATTCTAATTCACTTTAAAGTTAATAGAACAGCAGGTGTGCATCTACTACTCTAATTCACTTTAAAGTTAACTGAACAGCAAGTGTGCATCTACTATTCTAATTCACTTTAAAGTTAATAGAACAGCAGGTGTGCATCTACTACTCTAATTCACTTTAAAGTTAATTGAACAGCAGGTGTGCATCTACTACTCTAATTCACTTTAAAGTTAATAGAATAGCAGGTGTGCATCTACTACTCTAATTAACTTTAAAGTTAATAGAACAACAGGTCTGCATTTACTACTCTGATTTAATTTAAAGTTAATAGAACAACAGGTGTGCATCTACTGCTCTAATTCCCTTTAAAGTTAATAGAACAGCAGGTGTATCTACTACTCTAATTCACTTTAAAGTTAATAGAATAGCAGGTATGCATCTACTGCTCTAATTCACTTTAAAGTTAATAGAACAATATGTGTGCATCTACTGCTGTAATTCACTTTAATGTTAATAGAACAGCAGGTGTGCATCTACTACTCTAATTCACTTTAAAGTTAACCGAACATCAGGTGCGCATCTACTGCTCTAATTCACTTTAAGGTTATTAGAACAACAGGTGTGCATATACTGCTCTAATTCACTTTAAAGTTAATAGAACAGCAGGTGTGTATCTACTGCTCTAATTCACTTTAAAGTTAATAGAACAACAGGTGTGCATCTACTACTCTAATTCACTTTAACGTTAATAGAACAACAGGTGTGTGTCTACTACTCTACTTCACTTTAAGGTTATTAGAACAACAGGTGTGCATCTACTACTCTAATTAACTTAAGTTAATATAATAACAGGTGTGCATCTACTGCTCTAATTCACTTTAAAGTTAATAGAACAACAGGTGTGCATCTACTACTCTAATTCACTTTAAAGTTAACAGAACAGCAAGTGTGCATCTACTACTCTAATTTACTTTAAAGTTAATAGAATAACAGGTGTGCATCTGCTGCTCTAATTCACTTTAAGGTTATTAGAACAGCAGGTGTGCATCTACTGCTCTAATTCACTTTAAAGTTAATAGAACAGCAGGTGTGCATCTACTGCTCTAATTCACTTTAAAGTTAATAGAACAACAGGTGTGCATCTACTGCTCTAATTCACTTTAAAGTTAATAACACAAAAGGTGTGCATCTACTGCTCTAATTCACTTTAAAGTTAATAAAAAGTACAGTTTTGTACCTACCATAAATGTAGATGTTCGAAGATCCACATTGCTGCAGTCCTTACATATGGGTAGTCCACTGTCCTCGGTCGGCCCGAATACCAAAGTATTAGGCTGACGTCGGTCATGGGCGCTCAGATCTGACATCAGAGCGTCAGGGTATAAAAGCGCATGACCGACGTCATATCCTCAGTCTTTTCTTGCCCCAGATGTCAGAAGGCCATAAAAAGAAAGGCCACAGCCCAAAAACAGGATACCTCCCAAAAACATGCCCAACAACGACCATCACCCAAACCATATAACCATGCCAAACTACAGAGGGGAAGGAGGGAGGGTAAATTGGACTGCAGCAATGTGGATCTTCGAACATCTACATTTATGGTAGGTACAAAACTGTACTATGTTCTTCATCTCACATTGCTGCAGTCCTTACATATGGGTAGAATCCCAAAGCAGAGGTAAAGGGAGGATGGCAAAATCATAAAGCATTAGGGGCTGCTAAAATGCCCTGTAATATTGCAGTGGCAAATCCAGCCCTAGACTTAGAATAAAGAGGAAGGTGGTAATGCTTGGAAAAAGTATGTACTGAACTCCAAGTGGCTGCTTCCAAAATATCTTTTGTAGCTACCCCCCTTAGAAAGGCAGTAGAAGTGGCAGTAGCTCTAATGGAATGAGGTCTGATTCCAGCCGAAATCTCCTTACCATGATGGGAATAACAGAAAGAAATACAAAACCCAATCCATTTAGAAATAGTCTGTTTTGAAACAGGTTTTCCCTGAGAACCCAAAGCAAAAGAAACAAACAACTGCTGAGACTGCCTGAACCCCTTGGTTCTGCTCAAATAATAACGTAACTGCCTGTGAATATCCAAAGTATGCAAAATCTTCTCCCTTTATTTTGGGGTTTGCATAAAAAGTAGGCAAATGAATAGTTTGGTTCAAGGCCACACTAGAAACCACTTTAGGCATAAAGGAAGGATTAGTACGAAAGATACCCTATCCTTATGAAAATCAGGAAAGGTTCCACTGCCATAAGGGCCTGTAATTCAGAAACCCTTCTTGCAGAGGTAATGGCCAACAAAAAAGCAGTCTTCCATGATAAATACTTTAACTCGGCCGTAGCTGCAGGCTCAAAAGGTTGTAGAGTAAGCTTTTCCAACACAAAATTGAGATCCCAAGCAGGAGTAGGAGCTCTACGTGGAGGTCTTATGTTCTTTGCCCCTCTAAGAAATTGCTTAAACAAAGGATGGGAAAATAAAGGAGGGTCACAGTCATAGTGAGCAGAAATGGCTGCAGCATGAACCTTTATCGAGGAGAAAGACAAACCCTTGTCCAATAACTCAGTAAGATATTGAAGAGAAACACTTAAATCAGGCTTGGAAACATCAAAGTCCTTCGCTTTGCTCCAAAGAAAAAATCTCCTCCATTTATCAGCGTAAACTTTCCTTGTACTAGGCCTTCTGGCCTCCAAAATAACATTCAAAACTTGTTGTGGAAGCTGAGACCCTCCAGGGTCTAAAACAGAATATGCCAGGCTGTGAGATGCAGAGACTGAATCTTGACATTGAGGAAGTGATTGCCCTCCTGAGACAAAAGATGTGGAATCAAAGGCAGAGGCCATGGAGGCTCCCTGCACCAAACTCCTCAGTAGTGGGTACCAGTGCTGTCGAGGCCAATCCGGCGCTATCAGAATCATGGATGGCTTGTCTTTTCTGGCCTTCAGGAGTACCTTGGGAATGAGAGGCAGAGGTGGAAAGGCATAGACAAGAAGATTGCTCCAACTGAATGATAGAGCATCCACCTTCCAAGCTGTGGGATGAAACATTTTGTGCAAAACTTTGGCAACTGGTAATTTAGTGGAGTACCGAACTGATCTATGTTTGGTCTCCCCCATAACACTGTCAACTTTTGAAACACATGAGGATCCAGTTTCCACTCGTGAGGATCCACAATTTGTCTGCTCAACACATCCGCTAAGGAGTTCTGTGCTCCTGGTAGAAACCTTGCCTGAAGATTGAGGTGTAAACTGAGAGCAGTCTCCCACAAAATCATCGCTTGCCTGCAAAGAGGGTACTAATGGGTTCCCCCTTGCTTGTTGATGTACCACATGACAGTAGTGTTGTCTGTTTGAATCAACACCTGTCCTGGGTGAAGTAAATCTTTGAAAGCCATCAATGCAAATTGGACTGCTAACATCTCCTTCAAGTTGATATGCAAATGTTGAAGTCTGACAGGCCACGTGTCTTGCACCCATTTTCCATTGAGGTGTGCTCCCCAAGCCTTGTCCGAGGCATCTGTCATTAGAATCTGACTCGCCTCTGGTCGGGTCACAGAGAGTCCCTTGTTTAGGTGACATTCCTGAGCCCACCACAAAAATTCTTTCTGAATGCAAGGTATTATCTGAATGACAGTGTCTAGATCTTGGCAGTGTTGTGTCCATACATTTTTGAGATACCATTGAAGCTTCCTCATATGCAGTTTGGCATTGGGAAGCACCATAATACAAGATGCCATGAACCCCAAGGCTTGAAGGACTGTCCTTGCAGTCAGCCTGGACTGTAGAGACATTTGATGGAAATAAAGAGAAAGGCTTCTTTGTTTGTCCGGGGTCAAAAAGGCCATCTGGGAAGCTGTATTCAGTCTCACACCCAGAAAGCACATGTCCTGAGAGGGTACTAGACTGGACTTTATTTCATTCACAGAATACCCTAGGCATCTTAACACTACCATCACATACTGTAGATGATGCAGAAGTTCGTCTTTGTGTTGTGCAATAATCAGGCAATCGTCCAAATAAGGATAAATCTGTATTCCTCTTAACCTGAAAAGGCTATCACTGGAGCCAGAACCTTTGTGAACACTCTGGGCGCAGTAGATAAGCCAAAGGGCAATGCAGAGAACTGATAATGTAAATTTCCAGCCCGAAAACGCAGGTACCTCCTGCAACTGGGCCTGATAGGAACATGAAGATAAGCCTCTTTGAGATCCAGAGTTACCATCCAGTGATCTTTTCCCAACAGAGGTAAAAGCTGTTGTAACGCCAGCATTTTGAACTTTGGAATGTCCAGATAAGTGTTGAGGATAGATAAATCCAAAATTGGTCTCCACGTGTTCCCTTTCTTTGGTACTAGAAACAGGCGAGAATAAAATCCTAGTCCCACTTCTGACAGAGGAACTGGCTGTATAGATCCTATTTGAAGAAGTAAAGAAATCTGCTTGTGAGCCTCTATCCTTTGCCGAGGAGGAACGTCTGGCATGCCTTTGAAAGGAGGCAATGTATGGAAATAGAACTTGTAGCCTCGGTTTATAATGTCCAATACCCATTTGTCCTGGGTGACTAAAAGCCAGTTTTGCTTGAAGAGTGCTAACTTTCCTCCCAAAGGAGCTGCCAGGGAAGAAGAATCTGGCAGCTGGAAATGCAGGTCATTGGGCCTGTTTACGAAAGGACTGGCCCCTGTCCTCACCTGCAGATTGTGCAGGTGAACTCCAAGTTCTAGGCCTGAATGTACTGTGAGCTCTGCCCCTGCCACGTCTAGATCTACCCCTAGACTGATAATCAGAAGAAGGGTAGGTCCACCCCTTAGTAGGCCAATTTCTACTAAACTTATGAGGTTGAACCTGCAAAAAATCTTTAACAGTCTGCATTGACTTAGCCTTGTCTTCCATTTTCTTCAAAACCGACTCCACAGGGGGACCAAACAAAACTTCAGACTGTAAAGGGGCATCCAGAATTCTAGTTTTAACATGCTCGGACAAATTCTGATCCTTAAGCCATCCGTGCCTACGAAGAACTGAACCAGTGGCAGCCACCCTAGAAGAGGCCTGTACAGCATCAAAACCACACTGCAAAGAATGCTTACCCACCTGTTCAGAGACATGTACTAAATCTTGCAATTCTTTACACTCTATGCCCTCTGCCAAAGCATCCACTTTAGATTTTAGCTGAGAAAGGAGGAAATTCTGATACTTCAACATATGAAACTGGCAATTTAAAGCCCTCATTGCTAAAGTAGAAGAGGTATACACCTTCTTACCCCATCTATCCAAAGCTCTAGCTTCCTTATCTAGAGGAACCGGATTCTTTACAACAGAAGCTCTAACACCCTTAGGCCCCTGACTAATAGTTTCTGGGTCCGCCCTAGGACTCTTATACAGATATTTATGAGCCTCAGGCACCCTGTAATACCTGTCCGGTTTAACTGGCAGGAGGCAAAGAATCTGGATTAAGGGAAGCCTCGAGAAAACATCTTGAACAACATCCAAAACAGGAGGTATAGCCAAGGGTCTATGCTGTGGTAAAACAAGAATTCCCTAAGCCTCTTCCGTGTATCAGAGAAATCCTGTCCTTCCCACTTAAAATGCTCCCTCATGGAATGCAGAGTTTCTGAAAATGAAAAATCCTCTGGAGGAGAAGCAGAAGGAGTGGAATCCTCTGCATCAGAATCTGAATAAGGGGGAAAATCTTGAATATCTTCAGCAGAAGAGTCTGAGTCATCTGAGGCCTGATCCAAACTTTCCAACTCTGGCTCCACTCTGGGCCTCTTATCAGGAGGGGGCATAGAACCTCTAATTAAAGAAATCAAATCTTCTGCCATTTTAAGCATGTGCTTTTTAGGCACAGACCCTGAAGTACCTGGAGGGACACCAGAGGAAGGCAAAACAGACCTGCCCTTAGAGGAAGCCTTAGAAATAGTAGCAGAAGGCCTAACCACCTTAGGCATAGAAGGGAGAACAGTAACCTGAGAGGCCCCTTCAGCTTGACCTGACTCCTGTGAGGCCACATCCTGCAAAACCAAAGTTTCCCCCTGAGACTCAACAGAAACTTCAGCCGGATACACCTGCTCAACTGTAGTTTCTGCAGGACCGGCGTTCGAAACGGACGAATTAACCTGTCTAGGTTTCAAGGATTTGTCTTTGCGCTTCTTCGTGGAAGCGGGCGTCGGAGGATCCGACGGCATATTATAATTACACCGCTTACCAAAGACTAACCTAGCACAATCTAACCTTCTTTTTATAGTGCGCTTATTAAACCTAGCACAAAACCGACACCCGACTACGTCGTGGTCCGGTCCCAAACAAGGAATGCAAAGAGAGTGATAATCCCTATGCGGTATCTGTTTCCCACAAGAAATACAATTATTCACTTTTTCTGACATCCGGAATTAACTGAGGCAAGAAAAAACAAAAATATTCCCCAACGGGGTACTTAGCCCAACTTGGTTTCGGTCTGAAACTCAGAATATGAAAATTTCAGAACGCCGAACGGCACTTGCAATGCTGCTTCTGCATCGGACCATGCGGCAAAAAAGACTGAGGATATGACGTCGGTCATGCGCTTTTATACCCTGACGCTCTGATGTCAGATCTGAGCGCCAATGACCGACGTCAGCCTAATACTTTGGTATTCGGGCCGACCGAGGACAGCGGACTACCCATATGTAAGGACTGCAGCAATGTGAGATGAAGAACATCAGCAGGTGTGTATCTACTACTCCAATTCAGTTTAAAGTTAATAGAACAGCAGGTGTGTATCTACTACTCCAATTCACTTTAAAGTTAATAGTACAGCAGGTGTGCGTCTACTACTCTAATTCACTTTAAAGTTCATAGAACAGCAGGTGTGCATCTACTACTTTAATTCACTTTAATGTTAATAGTACAGCAGGTGTGCATCACTATGCATTTTCTGAATTATAAGAAGCATGAAAACCTAATGCCTGGCATTTCTGCCCGACTACAATATTCAATGATTTACTAGAATCCCATATTGTTTTATGAGGACAGGGCACAAATGAAGGACATTTTCCAAAATTCTGGAGAGTTGAGAGGTACAGGCAGGTATCTGTTTCTGAATGCTGATACTGTACTTGATGTCAATTCTGAAGCACTGATTTTGTGGGAATTTAACTGTAGCAATCAGCTTGCTACACTTTCAGCACTTTCAGAGCAGTAACAGTTTTTTTTATCCTTAAGTTGTTGGGGGGCAGAAATGCAGTATCATCACTGTAGTTACGGTTGAAACACTGTACTTTGACTGTAGCAAGCTGTTTGTGCTTACTACAGTTATTTTTATTTCAGGGGGAGAAGGTTCATAACTCATAGTAGAAGAGGCACCAGTTCACAGGCCACAGAGGGTGCCAGAGAACAGCTTCATTCTTAAATTGATTCTTCATACAGACATTACCTACAATGACGACATAGCAACAACCAGAATTGCTGTTTTTTTTAACATCACTGACTTGTCAATTTTCCATGTGCAGAGCTGTCCCTGTACTGCTTAAGAATTTCTTTCTCTGTGACAAAGTTATCTTGACTGGATCGACTTCTGTTTCAATATCTCAATTAAACTGCCCTGTTTTTGTTGTTTTTTTAGTCTCCATTTAGACTACACTACTTTTCTACCTCGAAACTTGAAAGTGCTGCTATTAGTTCTATGAGATTTCAATATTTTCCGCCTCACCCTGACACTCTTTACAAGTAAATTCTTCTAACCATTTTCCTCTGCAGAAGGTGCAAACAGTACCAATTACAGCTGGCCCAAAAGATTTGACAACAAAAATCTCTGCATCTGAAATGTGCTCTTTGGCACATAAAGTTATGTGGTGCTCATCTATTGCGACAGTTAATTTGCTTCCTTTGTATTTCATTTAATTTGCTCACCTTTTGTAATTGTAACTTATCTAGCCCCGTCATGATGGGTTTTAGCTTAGTAACAGGTACTTTGACATGTACCACATTTGCATTTCTAGCCATGCTTAGCTAGTGGATCCTTATCTGGGAATGGCAACATCACAAGAGATCTTTTGTCCGTCCAACCTGCCACTTCATTTCTCCTCCAAGAAATATACTGTGTTCTGACCAGTGTAGTGGCTGATGCCTTTTTTCCGAAAGTGCACCTTACGGCTGACCTCACTGAGGTAAAGGTAAGTTCAGTGCATGCTGTTAATCCTGTCTTTCTTCTAGATTTAAAGATGCAGCAAATGACAGCTTAAAAGCACTATTTCTTTTTGTTAGAAAAATAAAAAGTAAAAGCATTTAAATACTACCATATCTATGCAAACTGCCATTATAATCCACTGTTTGTGCAATGTTATTTCAATTATATATGTTTAGTACCCCTCAGGCACACTTCTCAATTGTACTGATTCTGCGGCACATGCTTGTTTGCAGTCTTAACTAACAGACTGAAATGACTTGTTAATTTAGCCCCTTTTTAAAACAAACAAAAAAAGGATTCTTGTGTAAGCTGCCTGGTGTCTTTTTTTTACTGACTTTAAAGTAAGTGCTTTAAAATTAGGCTTTGCCAACATACCCAGATCTCAGTGATTTATTTAAGGATTTCCTTTGATTCTCTGTCACCTGCAAGCTGTTAGACAGAAACTTCATAACCTTTTTCCCGGGTTTAACAAGTAAAAGTTAACTTTCTGGCCTTTTTGTAGCTGGTTCGTTGACTACCATACTTTATAATGGACTGACTTGGAACACTATCTACAGGTTTTGTGACAATGTGAGGTATTGCCACTCAAACCAAGAGACGTAGGGCAGTGGATAGGTAACATATGCCAGCATACATAGCTGGAATTTTGTAAAGAATTATATGTCACTTGTATATCAGACTGATTTGTACAGATGCTTATTTTGAAAAAATGTACTTGCAAAGCTGCTTCTGTTAAAAAATGTACCAACACTGGGCCCTGACTGTATTGTAACTGATTACATGTACATGTTTTAACAGAGGATACTGGAAGAGAAGAAGTTAATCTCAGTCCAGCTAACGTTGAAAAATAGTAATAAATTAACTTACTTAATTTAGGCTATAGATACTGTATCTTACAGTTCTGACTGCAGCCAGAGACGAAATGTCTGTGCCGGAGAATGGTTTATTAGCTCCTGTAGGAAGAGTGGAAGTGTTTTATTGTTTTATAACTTCCAGAATCTGCAACAGATCTTAGCAAAGCTCTGTGTGTGTGTGTATTATTGACAAACATGTGCTAAATATTGGCAGTTTCTAGCCAAGGGGGTAATACGTGAAGCAGAAGTCATATGACCAGATGTATGTGATGTCATTCTGCAATCCATCACAGAAATGATGATGTCATTCTGTAATCCATCACAAAAATGATGTTTTAATACTAGATACGACTGAAGTCTCAGGGCACTATGTTTTTTGAACCTGACAAAGAAGGACCACTCATCTACTTAATCCTGCCTTGCTCTAAGTGACCAGGGAATAGTAAGTCTTTAGATCAGTCAAGATAATATACTGAGATCAGTTAAGCACTGTTCTTCTGTGTGAATCTATTCATCTGTGTTATTTTAATATTTTCTGGGGCTGAAACTCAGGTGTTTATTGTAAATAGATACTTAGTATTTTCATGTTCTTTTATTATTTATTATTAAATATATTTAAAGTTTTCACTGTGGCTGGTCCTTTAGATAATATTTCAACCTTTGAGAGTGACTCTGTGGCCACTCCTGAAAGCCTTACTGCATTGGTCAAGACACTACCATTTGTACTAATATTAATTTCACTCAGTACAATCGGGCACCCTTGGAAGAGCCTTAGAGTAGCTGGCTTTGGAGTGTCTGGTGGCAGTAACTACTTTATAGTCTGGGCAGAAGGGGGCACAGAAGGGGGCACAGCTAGTAAATCTGTGTCGGCCTTTCTCAGCTGTGTGTGTGTGTGTGTGTGTGTGTGTGTGTGTGTGTGTGTGTCTGTGTGTGTGTGTGGAAATCAAATCTCAAAGAATGTGTTTGTCAGGTGTTTGGAGCAGGGGCATGAAGCACTGGTTTCACTGAGAGAGTGCTGGATGACTTGGCTTGGACACTCGGCTGAGGACTCAACTCTATAGCTATGTCAGTGGACAGTCTTACTGGGGACCTGGAGGGGAGAGAGAGAGAGAAATCTAGATCCTGGACTGAGGATGTTCCCTGTGTGCTCTTAAGGGAAATAGTGCTTGATGCAGAGAATTGCATCTGGAAATACTGTATGGATCTAAGTGAGCATCCCTCGCCAGTGTCAGTGGTGAGGATTCAATCTCATTGATTACTGGCCCAGACAGGGGACATCACAGGTATGACCATTTTGATACTTCAGCACACAAGACCTTTAGTCTTGCAGTTTATTGCACTGACTAGCTGGTAAAGGCAATTATACAATATGATGATGTATTCAAATAAAACTATTCTGGTATGTTAACAGATTGACAAAACATTATAAAATGGGTTTATAAAAATGAGTACTTGTTTTTTGTGAACCACTTGTGGATTGCAATAGGGGTGATTTGAAAGGGTACATGGGGTAGATATTTTACCTTTTCCGATACCCAGAGTGGGACATTTATTATGGTAATGCTGATTTTGCAGGACAGATGGTAGTTAAAGCTAGTGTAAAGGATTGTATTTCAACTTTTTTGGAAAACTAAAACTCACTATTGTAGAATTTGAGTTTTTGTATAATATTAAGGTGTTTCAGATGAAAAATAATTGTTTTATGCAAAAATTACAGGACACTTAGGAAATATTTTTCTCCCAAAATCTCAAGGCATTTGCTATTTTTCATGTATTTTTTTTGCAGGACACAACTGTCAAAATGGAACTATCTTACCTAAAGACGGACAGACAATATCCCTAGCCTGGAGCCCACAGCTAGAGGGAGGCCCATCTAGCTTTTTGCTGAATGTATCTGTCGCTAATGTTAAAAACATGCTTTACTGTATGATAAAAGCATTTAAATGCCACATGTATTACGTCATACACAAGTGACCATACAATGCTTGCACATGTGCAGCACAGACATGCAGTGATGTTAAAAGTGAGGGTTCCAGGTGCATATCCCACTGAGGCAGGTAGATTCCACTTTGCTCAGTGTTTTATAAACTGACAAAATGGACTTGTGCTATAGGAAGTATAATGCACCCGAGTTTACCCATCACTTTTTTTTTGCTAGTAAAATGTCTTAAATTGGACTTTTATAGGAGCCAGGCAAGTTAAAAATGACAGAAAGTTGTATTTACTTGAAGAAAAATTCTCAACGAATCTTGCAGAAGTGAATGAGACAATGACATTAGTAACCAAATCAAACACCTCAGGTTATAGGTCAGGAGAAAATTGTACCAATATATCAGTATAAGCTTATGGTGTCTCATATAAAGTACAGTTGTATACACTTACCATAAATGTAGATGTTTGAGTGTATTCACTGTTGCCATCATCACACTTAGGTTATCTGCCTGTAGGTAGCCCTCAGTCTGCCTGAATACCAGAGTCTTGGGATTTCTGCGTCAGATGCTGTTGCCTCTTCCATGATGTCAGGTTGTCAGAGGTATAAAATATGCAACCGACACCATTACATCAGTTTTTCTTGCCCCAGATGTCAGAACACCTCCAGTAAAAAATAAATACTGTAGGCATACGATATGGCCAAAAGGAGGATAGGTACAAAGCATAGAAGTATCAGGGGGCTGGAGGGAGGGTAACCAGGACTGCAACAGTGAACACACTCGAAGATCTACATTTATGGTAAGTGTACACAACTGTACTATGTTCTTCATGTTTCACTGTTGCAGTCATCACACTTAGGTTGATTCCCAAACCTGAGGAAGGGTGGAGGCAGTCAAGAAATAGTAGGGCTGGCTAGCAGGCCTTGTAAGACTGCTGTGGCAAATCCAGCTCTGGATTTGAAAAAGACGGGTAAGTGGTAATGCTTGGTGAAGATGTGTACAGAACTCCAGGTTGCAGCTTCCAGGATGTCCCTGGTAGGGACTCCCCTGAGAAATGCTGTAAAAATTGAGGTAGCCCTAGTGGAATGAGTTCTGATCCCCTGTGGGGTAGATTTCCCATGGTGCTTGTAGCAGAAATGGATGGAGTGTGCTATCCATTTGGAAATGGTTTGCTTTGAAATGGCCTTGCCCTCTGCCCCTGTAGCAAAGCTGACTAGCAGCTGGTCAGATTTTCTGAAAGGCTTAGTCCTGTCAAGGTAGAACCTGAGTTGTCTGTGCACGTCCAAGGAGTGTAGGATCCTTTCCTCTTTATTCTGAGGATTAGGAAAAAAGGTTGGTAAATGGATGGATTGGTTTAGAGCCACACTGGATACTACCTTGGGCATAAAAGATGGGTTAGTCCTGAGGGAAACCCTGTCAGCATGGAAAATAATGAAGGGTTCCACAGCCATTAGTGCCTGTAACTCAGACACTCTTCTAGCTGAAGTGATGGCCAGAAGAAAGGATGTTTTCCAAGAGAGGAATTTTAACTGTGCTTACCAGCAGGCTCAAAAGGGAGAAGCATGAGCTTCTCTAGTACAAAGTTAAGGTCCCAGGCAGGGGTGGGTGCTCTGCTCGGGGGTCTTAAATTGTTAGCTCCTCTCAGGAGCTGTTTGACCAGAGGGTGAGAAAAGATAGGTGGCTCAGTATTATAATGAGCTGAGATGGCCGAGGCATGAATCTTAATAGAAGAAAAGGATAGACCTTTGTGGAGCAGCTCTGCTAGGTAATCTAGGATTTGAGGTAAGGTGGGCATGGCTGTGTCCTTTCCTTGAGAATGGCTCCAAGAACAGTATCTTTACCATTTTTCTGAATAGGATTTCCTAGTACTAGACCTTCTGGCCTCAAGGATGATGTCCAGCACCTGTTTGCTGAGAGTTGCTGGTGGAGTATTCAGGGAATAAGCCAGGCTGCAAGGTTCAGGGTTTGCAGCTGAGGATGCAAAATCTGTTCCTCCTGCTGGGACAGCAGGGAGGGGGTCTGATGTAGGTGCCAGCGTGGCACTGCTGGCAGACTGCGTAGGAGTGGGTACCAGTGCTGGTGGGGCCAGTCTGCTGCAATAAGGATTGCCCTTGGTTTGTCCTGTTTGATCTTGAGTAGTACTTTTGAGAGGAGGGGCAGAGGGAGAAAGGCATACATTGAGAGGTTTTCCCATGTAAAGAATAGGACATCCACTTTCCATACTTGGCTGTGGGGATTTCTGGCACAAATTTTGCTCAATTGATGGTTTTGGGGGGGAGGCAAAGAGGCCCACCTCTGGGGTCCCCCAACTGTGGGTTAGAAGTTTGAATGAGTTGGGTTCCAGTTTCCACTCGTGTGGGTCCAGCAGATTTCTGCTTAAGTCGTCTGCCAGTGAATTTTGTTTTCCTGGCAGGAAATGAGCTTGCAGGTGCACGTGGTTGCTCAAGACTGTGTTCCACAGGGCCATGGCTAACCTGCAGAGTGGGTAGAAATGAGTTCCCCCCTGCTTGTTTATGTACCACATAACTGTGGTGTTGTCTGTCTTTATCAAGAGTTGTCCTGGAAGGATAAGGTTTTTGAAGACTGTCAGAGCATTCTGTACAGCTAACATTTCTTTTTGACTGAAATGTAGGTGAATATGTCCTGGGCTCCATTTGCCTTGAATGCATTTGCCAGCCATGTGAGCCCCCCCATGCATAGTCTGATGCATCTGTTGTCAGTGTTTGGGCGGTGGGGGTTGAGTGAAAGGGAGTCCCTTGTTGTGGTTGCAAACCTCTGCCCACCAAATGATAGGAATAATTGTTTCCAGGTCCTGCGAATGTTGGCACCAGAGACGTTTGAAGTACCATTGGAGTTTCCTCATACGCAGCCTTGCATATGGAATTAGTAGAATGCATGAGGCCACAAACCCTAGGGCTTGCAGTATTTTTCTTGCAGACAGATGGGTTCTGGTGGCCATTAGTTTGAGGTAGTTTGTCAAATAAAACCTGCTTTTCTGGAGTAAGGAATGTCATCTGGGAAGTTGTGTTCAAGCTTGCTCCCAGGAATACAATCTTTTGGCTAGGCACCAGATGTGACTTCTTTTCACTGATGGTGTACCCAAAGAAGTTAGAAGTCTCTTTACCAATGCCAGGTGCTGAAGTAACAAATCCTGACTGTCTGCCTGAATCAGGCAATCATCCAAGTATGGATACATTTGAATATTTCTCTGCCTGCAGTATGCAATGGCTGCAGCCAGGCACTTTGTGAATACCCTGGATGCAGTAGACAAGCCAAAGGGCAGTACAGAGAACTAATAATGCATGCTGCCTGCTTTGAAGCGTAGGTACCTTCTGCAAGATTCCCTGTATGGGATATGCAGGTAAACCTCTTTTAAATCTAGAGTTGCCAACCAGGGATCCTTGCCTAACATAGGAAGTAACTGGTGAAGAGTCAGCATCTTGAATTTTGGAATGTCCAGAAAGGTGTTTAGAGTAGACAGGTCCAGAATTGGATGCCATGATTTGTCTTTTCTGGGTACCAGGAAAAGTATGGAATAGAAACCTTGTCCCTTTTCCTCTTCTGGTACTAGCTGAATAGCCCCCATGTTTAGGAGGGAAAGTACTTGTTTTTGAGCCTCTGTCCACTGATTTGGGGGCAGGTCTAGCCACCCGTTTGGGGTTGGCAGCATGTGGAAATGAAATCTGTATCCTTGGGACACTACATTTAACACCCATTTGTCCTGGGTTATAAGTTGCCAGTTTCTGGAATGAAGAGCCAGTTTTTCCCCCAAAGGGGCGGCTAAGAGGTAAGTGCTTGGTAATTGTAAAGGGAAGTCATTGAGACTGTTTACCATAGGGAGATGCTTTGTTTTTTCCAGATCTGGAAGTTGAAGCACCCCATTGCTTAGTTCTGAAAGTCCCTTGGGACTGAAACCTGGTGCTTTTGGAATGTCTGATTTTGGCTGGAGTGGCTCTGGAAGGAGCTGGAAAGGACCAGTTCTTAGTAGACCAGTGCCTACTAAATCTAGGAGGTTGCACTTGTAGGAAATCTTTCACAATTTGCATAGATTTAGCTTTATCTTCCATCTTTTTTAGAACTTCTTCAGCCTTATTGCCAAACAGGCGGTCCTGCTATAAAGGAGCATCCAAAAGTTTTGCTTTAACATGATCAGGCAAAGATTGCTCCTTAAGCCAAGCATGCCTTCTAAGCACAGACCCAGTAGCAGCAGCCCTGCAGGAGGCCTCTAAAGAATCAAAACCACATTGCAAATTATGTTTGCCAACTTGTTCAGCTGAATGCAATAAATCCTACTTATTCTCCACACAGTCAGAATTCAACATCATTTTCTGTTTAAGCAGTCCCATGATATGCTGTTGATATTTTAGCATATGGAATTGACAGTTTAAAGCCCTGACTGCTAAAGCTGCAGAAGTAAAAACCTTTTTACCCCATCTATCCAGCACCCTGGTGTCTCAGAAGGGGTAGGATTTTTAGCAGTAGAAGCCTTAATGCCCTTGGGGCCCTGAGAAATGGTTTCAGGGTCTGCAACAGGATTTTTGAAAAGGAATTTGTGGGACTCAGGAACCCTGTAGTACCTGTCTGGTTTACTAGGGGCTGGAGGTAAGAAATCAGGGGCCAAAATGGATTCCGAGAACACATCATCAACAATGTCTAGTACAGGAGGTATAGCCAAAGGCCTATGCTGAGGAAGAAGAAGGAAATCCCTAAGCCTCTTTTTAGATTCAGAGAAATCCTGACTTTCCGAGTGGAAATGCTCCCTTAAGGTATGTAGAGTTTCCCCAAAAGAGAAATCCTCAGGTGGAGAAGCAGAGGGTATGGAATCCTCTGCATCAGAGTCCTCATAAGTAGGTATGGACCAATCCAGATCATTAGAAGAGTCAGAAGAAACAGTCTTGTTCAAGAAGATTCATAGTCAAGTTCAACCCTAGGCTTCTTCGGGGGGAGGTTGACTAGCCCTGATTAGAGTAATTAAATCTTCAGCTATTTTGATCATATGTTTTTTAGGCATAGGGGCCTGAACATGTGGCCTGGGCGTCTGTTTTTTAGACATAGATCGAGATTTAGGCCTTAGTACTGAAGTTGGAGTCGGATTAATATGCAAGTCTGTAGGCCTGAATACACCCTCAGAAGCCGGTGACAGCTCAGCGGCTTCGGACCCATCCAAGGTAGAGACATCCACGGGTTCCATATGTGAAGCATCTCGCGGCATACTGGACTCCGAATGGGTCTCAGTAGAGGCCTGCGAATTAGAATTAGCGGGTATCAGGGGCTGCGAAAGCGCCTCACTGAGTACCAGCAAACTGGAGACTGGCTTAGGAGAAGCATCGGCAGTTCTGGACCTCAACGGCCTCTGTCTTTTTCTTTGTGTTTTTTCGGTATTCAGGTAGTCGGATGGCTAACCAACGTCATTTCTTGATAATTAAACCAAGAACTGAAATATTTAGATGCAAAAATGTACTGACGATGGATAGTGCGCTGATTAAATAAAGCACAAAACTGGCAGCAAGGTATGTCGTGGTCAGGGCCTAGGCAAGGAATATAGTACAAATGAAAATCCTTATGAGGTATTTGCTTCCCACAAGTAATGCAGTTATTAACTTTTACTGACATCGGTAAGGAGCAAGAAAAAGTTTCCCCAAAGGGGTACTTAGCTTTTAATTGAAGACTTCGGTTCTGAAACTCGAAAACGAAAATTTCAGGAGTCGGCCAACCGGCACTTGCGAACTGCTTCTGCTTTGGGCACTGCGCGGCAAGAAAGACTGATGTATTGACGTCGGCTGCATGTTTTATACCCCTGATGACCTGACGTCATGGAAGAAGGGACAGCAACAGATGCAGGACCCAAGACTTTGTTAATCAGGCCGACTGAGAGCAACCTGCCAGCAGATTACCCAAATGTAATGACTGCAGCAGTGAAACATGAAGAACATCTGCGAAGTCATTTTTTTTAACAGGATAAAGTATTGGGAGTATTTTATAGGGAGGGAAAGGAAATGTTGCACTTAGGGTGCAGTTGTCCTTTAATTATGAATATTACTGTTTTTGACATCTTAATAAATTTGTTTGAATGTAGCATAACTTGCACAGCCCCCAACATTTTGGTGAGGGTCCAAACAAAGCAAGCAGGGAGAATGTGTGTGTGTGTGTGTGTGTGTGTGTGTGTGTGTAGTAGTCTTTTTGGACATTTGTCTACCACAGGCACAGAGGTATACAGACCTTTGAAGACATAACTGATTCCTACAAAGTGTCTGTGAATGTACTGAGGAAATTACATAAATGTAAAAATGTTACAAGAGAAACTATAGTGCAATACTGCAAGTCACTACACAGCTGGCATTTGTCTTGCATAACTAAGGGAGCAATGGCACTCAGAAATTGTGAGAAATGAAGACTGCAAAGAACAAAGTAGTACTGATAAGTACCCTCTTACAACCTACATCAGAACCTTGACTGGCATGAGGCTTGGACCTTGCAGGGAATCCAGCTACTACTTTGAAAATGCTAGTTGGAAAATGTTCTACAGAAGTTAAAAGAAAATCCATACGTTAAGATATACCATGACTTTCCCAGAAGAAGGCTGCTCTGTGTCAGTAACCATGAAACTTGCACAACATTTTCTGCACTATTTATACACCATGTCAGTGGAAGTGTTGCTGTTCTAAACAGAAATATGGTGACACGTTAAACACTACAGCTGGCACAACAAGGAAAATACACTTGTGTATACTTACCACAAATATAGATGTTCGAGTGTATTCACTGTTGCAGTCATCACCTGTGGGTTATCGCTGCTGTGGTAGCCCTCGGCCGGCAGGAATACCAGAGTCAATGTTTTTTTTTGCGTCGGCTGCTGTCACTTGCTGTCTGACGTCAGGTCGTCAGTGCTACAAAGGAAGACAGCTGATGCCATTACATCAGTTTTTCTTGCCCTAACCAGTCAGAGGACCAAGTAAATATGGTGGAGGTGGTCCTGGTGGCTAAAAGCCACCATTAGAAACTTATGTCTCCCTAAAGAAAGAAGATATAACGGGAAGGAGGGTGGGAAACCAGGACTGCAACAGTGAATACACTCGAAAATCTACATTTATGGTAAGTTTACACAACTCTACTATGTTCTTCATGTTTCACTGTTGCAGTCACCACCAGTGGGAGGATTACCAAAGCTGAAGAGAGTGGTGGTAGGATTAGTGAGAGACCTAGGAATGGGTCAACATGCCCTGCAGAACTGCAGAGGCAAACCCTGCCCTATCCTTAGAAAATAGAGGTGGGTGGTAATGCTTGGTAAAGGTATGGACAGAAGTCCAGGTGGCAGCTTCCAGGATGTCCATGGTTGGAACTCCTCTAAGGAAGGCTGTGGAAGTGGAGACTGCCCTAGTGGAATGGCTTTGAATAGACTTGGGAAGAGGGGTTCCCATGCAATCTGTAGTAGAAATGGATACAGTGTGATATCCATTTGGAAATGGTTTGTTTGGAAATGGGCTTCCCCTCTGCCCCTGGGGCAAAGCTGACAAGTAGTTGGTCTGTTTTCCTGAAGGGTCCAAATAGTATCTGAGCTGTCTGTGCACGTCTAGTGAGTGCAGACTTCTCCCCCCCTTGTTTTGAGGGCAAAGCAAGAAGAAGGGTAGAAGTATGGCCTGGTTGGGAGTTACATTAGATACCACCTTGGGCATAAAGGAGGGAATAGTCCTACGGGAGTTCCTGCCTGCGTGGAAGATGATGAGGGCTCAATGGCCATCAGTGCCTGAAGTTCTGAAACTTTTCTGGTTGAGGTGATAGCTAGGAGAAAGGCAGCTTTCCAGGAGAGGAAACTTAGTTCTGCTGAAGCAGCAGATTCGAAGGGTGGTAAAGGTAATTTTTCCAAAACATAATTCAGGCCCCAGGCTGAAGTGGGAGGCCTTCTCAGAGGTCTGATATTAGAAGTCTCTCTGAGGAATTGTTTAATCAAAGGATTGGAGAACAGGGGCTGTTCTGTATCAAAAATGAGCTGGAATGGCTGAGGTGAGGATTTTAATAGAGGAAAAGATGAGGCCACTATTAAGTAGTTCCACTAGGCAGTCCAGGATAAGAGGGATGGTAGGCTGTGAGGGATTGCCCCCTCTGGGCTGGCTCCAGGAGCAGAATCTTTTCCATTTTCCTGCATAAGATTTTCCGGTGCTGGGCCTTCTGGCCTATGTGATAATGTTTAGGCTTGGTTTGCTTAACAGGGCATCCTTGTTTGCCTTTAGAGTATTAGCCATGCTGACAGTTAGAGAGTCTGCAAATCTGGGTGCAGAATTCACCCCCCCCCCAGAGTTAAGGGGTCTCAGATCAGTGGAAGCTGACAGGAGGGATGTAAGGTCAGGCTGTGCAGTAAGGGGTACCAATGTCGTCTGGGCCAATCTGGAGCAATGAGGATGGCCTTTGGTCTCTCCTCCCTATTTGATTAGTACCTTGGGAATAAGAGGCAGAGGAGGGAAAGCGTACACAAGGAGAGTGTTCCAGGGGAAGGTCAAGGCATGCACCTTCCACGCTAGGAGGTGATACTCCCTGGTACCATTTTTTTTTTCACCTGATGGTTGAGATGCGAAGCAAAGAGATCCATCTCCGGAGTCCCCCATGCCGGAGTGATTTGTAAAAGGATTTTTCTGTGGAGCTGCTAGTCATGAGGGTCCAGAAAGTTTCTGCTTAAGTGGTCTGCCAGGGTGTGATGATCCCTGGTAGGTGTTGGGCTATCAGGTGTAGTCCCATGGAAAAGGCCGTCAGCCAGAGGTTCATGGCTAGCCTGCACAGAGGGTAAAATGGGGTCCCTCCTTGTCTGCAGATGTACCACATTACTGTGGTGTTGTCTGTTTTGATAAGGAGAACCCCTGACTTGAGATGGGGTTTGAAGAATGTCAGCGCCTTTTGTACTGCCATAAATTTCTTCTGGCTGATGTGTAAGGGAAGGTGTTGGGCATCCCAAAGACCTTGGATGCACCTTCCTTTTAGGTGAGCACCCCAAGCTATATCTGAGGCATCGGAGGTAATAGTCTGCCTGGTTGGGTGGAGGTTGAAGGAAAGACCCTTCTTCTGGTCATGGGCCCCTGCCCATCAGAGAAACTCATCCCTTACACAGGGGGTCAGAGGTAGAGAGGTCTCTGGAGGTTGAGAGTGCTGACATAAAAGGTGCTTTAGGTACCACTGAAGTTTTCTCATGTGAAGCCTGGCCAGAGGAATAAGAAGGATGCAAGATGCCATGTACCCCAAGGCTTGCAGGAACTTCCTCACAGTGAGGTGACTTCTGGAAGCCAGTTGGGTGAAATAGAGATGGAGGAAACTGCTATTCTGGGGATAGAAAGGCCATTTTGGATGCTGTGTCCAGTAGTACTCCCAAGAAAATGATCTTCCTGGAGGGTGTTTGCCTTGATTTCTTCTAGCTGATGGTGTACCCTAAGGGGGTTAAGAGGGTTTTGACAAAAAGGGGGTCCTTGAGGAGCTATTCTTTGCCATCTGCCTGAATGAGGTAGTCATCCAGATAAGGAAAAATCTGTATATTTTTCTGTCTGCCCAAGGTTATGGCCAGGGCTAAGCATTTGGAGAATACTCTGGGAGCAGCAGACAAGGCAAAGGGTAGCGCAGATAACTGAAAGTGTTGTGAGCCTGCTCTGAAGTGAAGGACTTTCCTGCAGGATTCCCTTATGGGGATTTGGAGGACGGCATCTTCTAGATGCACGGTAACTAACCAGGCACTTTTGTCAGCATAGGCAGCAGCTGCTGCAAAGTTAGCACCTTGAATTTGGGGGCCGCCAGGAAGGTGTTCAGAATGGGTAGATCCAGGGTGGGGGCGCCAAGTGCCCTCTATCCTGGGAATAAGGAATAGTCTGGAATAAAAGCCTTTGGCTGTTGATCTGAGGAGACAAGTTTTACTGCCCCTTGGGATAAGACAGCTTAGACTAGTTTCAATGCCTCTACCCAGTGATTTTGTGATAAGGGAACCCTCTTGGAACTGGGAGTTAGTAGAAGGAGAATTTGTATCCCTGAAAAATGATCTTTAAGACCCAGTGGTCCTTAGCTGCAGAAAGCCAATTTTCCAAGCAGAGGGAGAGCCTTCCTCCTAGTATGTGGTGAGTTAAAAAAGGGCAGAGGGGGGAAGAGGGAGTCACTGAGGGTTTCTACCCTACAGGGATGACTTAGAACTCCCTGCCTTTGGAGTGGAAATAGTCCATTGTTCGGTTCTTTGCTGTCCCTGGGATAGAAGTCTGGGTGGTCTGTCCCTGCGGAGCTCACCTTGCCCCTGTCTGCTAGGTGCCGGAAAGGACCAGTGTTTTGAGGGAAATTCCTGGTGTACCTAGGAGGTTGTACCTGAAGGAAATCTTTTACTGTCTGCATAGATTTTGCTTTGTCTTCCATCTTTTTAAGCACCTCTTCTGCTTTCACTCCAAACAAGCGGTCCTTATCTAAAGGTGCATCAAGTAATTTAGATTTGACATAACCAGGGAGAGGTTGTTCCTTCAACCATGCATGTCTTCTAATGACAGATCCTGACACTGGTGCCCTGCTTGAGGCTTCTAGGGCATCATATCCACAGTGTAAAGAGTGTTTAGCCATTTGTCAAGTAGAGTGCAACAAATCTGCTAACTCTTTCGAATTGGCACAGTCAGGAAAGGTAGAAATCTTTTGATTTAATAGTCCCGAAGTATGTTGTTGACATTTTAACATGTGGAGCTGACAGTTAAGTGCTCTGATAGCTAAGTTGTAGAGGTGTATACTTTTTTGCCCCATCTGTCCACAGCTCTGGAATCCTTGTCAGAAGGAATAGGATTCTTGGCAGAACTAGTCTTAGCTCCTTTAGGTCCCTGTGTAATGACCTCCAGGTCTGCAGCTGGATTTCTGTACAGGTATTTGTGAGAAACTGGTACTCTGTAATACCTGTCAGGTTTTCTGGGAGCAGGTGGGAGGGCATCATGAGTTAAGCTTTCATGGAAGACATCATCAACCACCTCTAAGATTGGAGGGATGGCCAAGGGTCTGTGCTGGGGCAGCTGAAACTGTCTTAGTCTTTTCTTAGACTGAGGGAAGTTCTGGGATTCCCAGTGGAAATGTTCCCTGAGGGTGTGAAAGGCTTCCCCAAAGGAAGGATCTTCTGCTGGGGAGGCAGAATGAATGGACTCCTCTGCATCTGAATCCTCATAAGCAGTCAGAGGTAGTTGTTACTCTTCAAAATCTGAAAAATCAAACTCCTCAGAATCCTGTTCTGTCAGTATTTCAGGAGAAAGGTCTCTTTTCCTTTCAGAAGTTGTGGCTTGACCACCCCTGATAAGGATGATAAGATCCTCTGCCATTATAAGCATTTGAGCTTGGGGTGGTGGAGCAGGAGTAAACTGGTGGCTAGAGGTGGTCTGCCTAGAAGTGGCCTTGCCTCTAGGCTTAAGAGTATCTATCAGTCGGAGAGAAATGGTAGTCGGAGAAGACGTTTTTTGTTTAGATTCGGTAGTGCAAAAGACCTTCTCAGAAGCCAGTGGCTGCGTCGCGGCTCTGGACCCAACCAAGGCAGAGACAACCGAAGGCTCGGAAGACAAAGAAGATTTCTGTGGCATAACAGACTCCAAAAGGGTCTCAGTAGAGGCCTGCAAAGGTATTGAATTGGGCATCAGGGGGCTGCGAAGGCACCTCACTGAATTCCAGAGAACTGCTGACCTGCTTACGGTAGAGTCGTCGGAAGGCTTAGCCTTATGTGATCTGTCTCTATCTTTATCCTTACATTTTTCCGAAATGTCTATGGATTGTTTGCTGATGGATGCCATTTCAGCTACAATAAGAGCACTACGACTAATGGCTCTCGTGTTAAAGAGGGCAGAGAACAAGCAATGGGGGACATCGTGGTTTCGGCTTAAACAAGTGACGCAGTATGAATGGAAGTCTTGGTGTGGTATTTGTTTTCCACAGGCAAGACAATTGTTTTTCGGACATTGGTTAGTGCAAGAAAAAAGGATCCCCAATGGGGTACTTAGCTTTAGACATTTTCATCTATAATTCAAACTCTGGTAGCGACTGACCAGCACACTTGCGAACTGCTTCTGCTACAGGCTCCATGGCAAGAAAGACTGATGTAATCGCATCAGACAGCAAGTGACAGCAGCAGACACAGAAAGACATTGACTCTGGTATTTGGGCCTGCCGAGGGCTACCACAGTAGGGATAACCCACAGGTGATGACTGCAACAGTGAAACATGAAGAACATATGCATTGTTCACTTTTACTTTGTCAGGCAGCTCTCAAACAGTAATACATTACAGCAACTGAGCTTTGCCAATGAAAGAACAAGAGAAAGAGGACTCCCCATGTCTCAAACAATTCATTTTATGTCCTTCTGTATTTCTTAATGGGGCAAAAACTTGTGTCGCTTTATGTTGACTCAAAGATCATTTCTGCCAATCCCAAACCTCCAAAATGGTTTAGTTAAAAAAAGTACAGTTGTGTACCTACCATAAATGTAGATGTTCGAGTGTATTCACTGTTGCAGTCATTACACTTGGGTTATCCTGCTGGCAGGCTACCCGCAGTCGACCTGAATTCCAAAGTCCTGGTCCAGCATCGGTTGTTGTCGCCTCTTCCCTGACGTCAGTGCGCCAGGGGTATAAAAGATGCAGCCAACGCCATTTTCTTCAGTTTTTCTTGCCCCCAGATGTCAGGTGCCCCCAAAAGGGTATCTAAATCTGAGGTATCTTCTGCAAGATTGTCTGATTGGGACATGCAGGTATGCCTCTTTCAGGTCCAAAGTTACAAGCCAAGCCTTCTTGCCCAGCATGGGCAGAAGCTGCTGCAGAGTAAACATTTTGAATTTTGAATTTCGGAACGTCCAAAAAAGTATTTAGAATAGACAGGTCCAGAATTGGTCTCCATGCTTTGCCCTTTCTTGGTACTAAGAAAAGTCTTGAGTAAAATCCTTGTCCCTGCTCTTGTTGTGGCACTGGCTGAATAGCCCTCATGTCCATGAGAGATGAAACTTGTTTTTGTGCCTCTGCCCATTGATTGTGTGGCAGGTCTGGCATGCCTTTTGCCTTTGGAAGGGTGTGAAAGTGGAAACTGTAGCCCTGAGAAACTATATTTAAGACCCATTTGTCCTGGGTGATCATGTGCCAATTTCGTGAAAAAAGTGCTAGCTTTCCCCCCCAAGGGTGCTGCCAAAAGATAAATGCTTGGCATTGGCAGTGGGAAATCATTGGGACTGTTTTCTAAATGGTTGTGATTTGTCTTCTCTGCTTTTGGAGGTAGAAGCACCCCATTGTTTGGGCCTGTATGAGCCCTGGGGCTGTTGTCTGCCTCTAGGGCGTCTGTATCTGCCTCTTTGTGGCCTGTCTGACACGGGAAAGGACCAATTCTTAGAAGGCCAGTTCCTGCTAAATCTGGGTGGCTGTACCTGTAAGAAATCTTTTAGTGTCTGCATAGATTTAGCTTTATCCTCCATTTTCTTTAACATCTCTTCTGCCTTAACACCAAACGAAGCATCATGCTGTAATGGAGCATCCAATAATTTTTCTTTAACATGATCAGGCAGAGTCTGTTCCTTTAACCAAGCATGCCTTCTAATGACTGAACCTGTTACAGCAGCTCTGCAAGAGGCCTCCAGTGAATCATAACCACATTGCAAAGTATGCTTTCCCACTTGTTCAGTTGCATGTAATAAATCCTGCATTTCCTTGTTCTCAGAACATTCAGAATTTGTCAACATTTTCTGTTTTAGCAGATACATTAAGTATTGCTGATATTTAAGAATATGAAACTGACAATTTAAAGCCCTTACAGCCAAGGTAGCAGAAGTGTAAACTTTTTCCCCATCTGTCCAGTGCCCTTGAATCTCTATCTGAGGGGACAGGGTTTTTTGCAGTAGTGGCCTTGACCCCTTTGGGACCTTGAGAAATAGTTTCTGGGTCAGCAGCAGGGTTTTTATATAGAAATTTATGAGAGTCTGGAACCCTGTAGTATCTGTCTGGCTTAACAGGTGCAGGAGGTAAAGAGTCGGGAGACAGGCCGGACTCCGAAAATACATCATCTACAATATCTAGAACAGGTGGAATAGCAAGAGGTCTGTGCTGAGGTAGTAAAAGAAAGTGTCTGAGCCTTTTCTTAGATTCTGAGTAATCTTGGCTCTCCCAGTGGAAATGTTCCCTCATGGTATGCAGGATTTCCCCAAACGAGTAATCCTCAGGAGGAGAAGCTGAAGGAATAGATTCTTCAGCATCAGAATCCTCATAGGGAGGAATAGAGTATCCCTGTTCTGAAAAGGAGTCAGAGGAAATGGAAACCTCATCAGAGGAATCATATTCAGTGTCTTGACTAGGCCTCTTATCAGGAGGGGGATTGGAACCCCTGATCAAAGTAATTAGGTCTTCGGCCATTTTGAGCATCTGTTTCTTAGGCCTGGAAGTCTGTCCTGGAGAATGCTGTACTTGTTTCCTTGTCTTTAAAACTGTTTTAGTCTTTGTCTTGCATGCTGAAGTTGGCTTGACATAAAGCTGTGTAGGTCTGAAAAAGTACAGTTGTGTACCTACCATAAATGTAGATGTTTGAGTGTATTCACTGTTGCAGTCATTACTCTTGGGTTATCCTGCTGGCAGGCTACCCGCAGTCGGCCTGAATTCCAAAGTCTAGGTCCGGCATCAGTTGCTGTCACCTCTTCCCTGACGTCAGTGCGCCAGGGGTATAAAAGATGCAGCCGATGCCATTTTCTTCAGTTTTTCTTGCCCCAGATGTCAGGTGCCCCCAAAAGGGTAGGCTAAAAAATTATGCCAATAAACATGCATGCACTAAAGTAAACATTTCCTTCATCTACAAGCAAATACACCACATAGGTTGTATAGAATAGAGAAGTACAGATAAGACCCAAAAAATGAAAGGGGGATGGTGGGAGGGTAACCTGGACTGCAGCAGTGAATACACTTGAACATCTACATTTATGGTAGGTACACAACTGTACTATGTTCATCGTGTTTCACTGTTGCAGTCATTACTCTTGGGTTGAAGCCCAAAGCTGAGGATGGGTGGCTGGGCTAAATAGGATTAGGAGAGGCTATGAGGCCCTGCAGAACTGCAGTGGCAAAGCCTGCTCTGGATTTAGAGTAGAGAGGTAAGTGGTAGTGCTTTGTAAAAGTGTGCACTGAATTCCAAGTTGCAGCCTCTAAGATGTCTTTGGTTGGTACTCCACTGAGGAAGGCTGCTAAAGTGGCTGCTGCTCTGGTAGAATGTGGCCTAATGCCCTTGGGCACTGATTTGCCATGCTGTGAGTAGCAGAAATGAATGCAATGGCCTATCCATTTTGAAATAGTCTGTTTTGAGATAGCCTTTTCTTGTAATCCTGCAGCATATGCCACTAAAAGTTGCTCAGTCTTTCTGAAAGCTTTAGTTCTGTCCAAGTAGAAGCGTAGCTGTCTGTGTATGTCCAAAGAATGCAGAAGTCTCTCACCCTTTTTCTGTGGGTTTGGAAAAAAGGTAGGCAAGTGAATAGTTTGGTTAAGGGCCACACTGGACACCACCTTAGGCATAAATGTAGGGTTCATCCTCAGAGAAACCCTGTCTGGATGGAAAATGATAAAAGGTTCCACAGCCATGAGTGCCTGTAACTCAGAGACTCATCTTGCAGAGGTCATTGCTCGGAGCAGAGCTGTTTTCCAGGATAAGAATTTTATATCAGCTGTTGAGGCTGGCTCAAAAGGAGGCAGTGTGAGTTTTTCCAAGACATAATTGAGGTCCCATGCAGGTATTGGTGCTCTCCTTGGACGTCTTATGTTTTTGGCCCCTCTGAGGTAATGCCTTATTAAAGGATGAGAAAAGATAGGTGGTTCCGTACTGTAATGGGCTGAAATGGCAGAGGCATGAATCTTAATCGATGAAAAGGATAGGCCTTTGTCCAGCATCTCAGTTAAGTATTGTAAAATCTGAGGAACATTTGGTACAAACATGTCAATTCCTTGTTCCTGGTTCCAAGCACAGAAGCTCTTCCATTTTTCTGCATAAGATCTTCTGGTACTGGGCCTCCTGGCCTCCAAGATAACATCCATTATAGCTTTGAAAAGAGGAGTGTTCTGAATGGCTACATTATCCGCCATGCTGCCAGATTTAAGGTCCTGAGTTGGCTGTGCAGGATCTGATTGTTTTGTAGGGTCAGTAAGTGAGAAGTTTGAGGCAATGTCCAGGCTGGACCTTGAGACAAGTTCTTTAGGATTGGGTACCAGTGCTGGTGTGGCCAGTCTGGGGCAATCAGTATCATTTTTGGCTTCTCTTGTCTGACCTTTAGGAGTACCTTGGGGAGGAGAGGCAGTGAAGGAAAGGCATATACTGTCAGGTTTTTTAAGCTGAAGGATAGGGCACCCACTTTCCATGCTTGCTTGTGATAAATCCTTGTGCAGAATCTCTGTAGTTGGCAGTTGTGAGGGGAGGCAAATAGATCTATGCCTGGGCATCCCCATTTCCTTGTTATCATGCTGAAGACTTGTGGATCCAGTTTCCACTCGTGGGGATCCATGAGGTTTTTGCTTAGTTCGTCTGCCAGAGTATTTATTTTTCCTGGTAGGAACTGTACTTGCAGGTGAACTTGATAAGTCAATGCTGTGTCCCAAAAGCCATGGCTTGTCTGCAGAGGGGGTAGGAATGTGTGCCTCCCTACTTGTTTATGTACCACATGACTGTAGTATTGTCCGTCTATCAGTAGTTGTCCTGGATGAAGTAGATCCTTGAAAACTGTCAAGACATTCTGAACAGCTAGCATCTCTTTTTGATTGATATGAAGATGCATCTGGCTTGTGGGCTATGTGCCCTGAATACATTTTCCTGCCATGTGGGCCCCCCAGGCATAATCTGATGCATCCATTGTTAGTGTCTGCCTGGCTGTGGGTAAAGTGAATGGCTGTCCCTTGTTGTGGTGACAGGCCTGTGCCCACCATCGAAACTCCTGTTGCAGGCAGGGAATGAGGGTAATTAATGTTTCCAGGCTGTGGCAATGTTGAGTCCAAACACTTTTTAGATACCATTGTAGTTTCCTTATATGCAGTCTGGCATATGGAATTAGCAGAATGCAGGACGCCATGAAGCCCAAAGCCTGCATAATTTTTCTTGCAGATAACTGGGTCTTTGTTGCCAACATTTTGAAGTAAGAAATCAGTTGCTTTTGTTTATCTGGCATGAGATAAGCCATCTGGGCAGTTGTATTTAAGCTTGCACCCAGGAATATTATCTCTTGAGAGGGTACTAGTTTTGATTTCTTTTCATTTACTGTGTACCCTAGGCAAATTAGTAATCTTTTTACAAACGCCAGATGCCTTAGTAGAATGTCTTTGTTCTCTGCTTGAATAAGACAGTCATCCAAGTAAGGATATATTTGAATTCCTCTTTGTCTGCAAAATGCAATTACTGGTGCCAGGCATTTTGTGAAGACCCTGAGCACAGTAGATAAGCCAAAGGGCAGTGCAGAGAATTGGTAGTGCATTGAACCAGCTATGAATCTGAGGTATCTTCTGCAAGATTGTCTGATTGGGACATGCAGGTATGCCTCTTTTAGGTCCAACATTACGAGCCAAGCCTTATTGCCCAGCATGGGCAGCAGCTGCTGCAGAGTCAACATTTTCAATTTTGGAACGTCCAGAAATGTGTTTAGAATAGACAGGTCCAGTATTGGTCTCCAGGCTTTGTCCTTTCTGGGCACCAAGAAAAGTCTCAAGTAAAATCATTGTCCCTGCTCTTGTTGTGGTACTTGTTGAATGGCCCTCATATACATGAGGGATGAAAAGTACAGTTTTGTACCTACCATAAATGTAGATGTTCTGCTGCAGTCATCACACTTGGGTTATCCTGTCGCCAGGCGGTCCCGCAGTCGGCTGGAATTCCAAAGTCTTGGTCCAGCGTCGGTTGTTGTCGCTTCTTCCTTGACGTCAGTGCGCCAGGGGTATATATAATGCAACCGACGCCATTTTCTTCAGTTTTTCTTGCCCCAGATGTCAGGTGCCCCCAAAAAGGTGATCAGTAATTAGTACCAAATTGAGTAAACTTGCACAAACACAAAATCCCTTCAGCTATAAGCAAATACATCAGGAAGGTATTGAAGAGATTTAGCCAGTAGGTCAGAGGGGATGACTGCAGCAAGGTGTACACTCGAACATCTACATTTATGGTAGGTACAAAACTGTACTATGTTCATCGAGTTACCCTGCTGCAGTCATCACACTTGGGTTGAATCCCAAAGCTAAGGATGGGTGGAGGTATCATAGAGGGTTAGGGGAGGCTAGAAGGCCCTGCAGAACTGCAGTGGCGAAGCCCACCCTGGTCTTAGAGTAAAGTGGTAAGTGATAAGTGATAGTGTTTGGTAAAGGTGTGTACTGAACTCCAAGTTGCAGCTTCCAAAATCTCCTTGGTTGGAACCCCCCTGAGAAAGGCTGTAGAAGTAGCTGTTGCCCTGGTAGAGTGGGGCCTAATGGTAGCAGGAACTGGTTTTCCATGATGGGTGTAGCAAAAACGTATGCAATGACCTATCCATTTGTAAATGGTTTGCTTTGATATAGCCTTCCCTTGAGAAGCTGTAGCATAGGATACAAAGAGCTGGTCAGATTTTCTGAAAGCTTTAGTTTTGTCCAAGTAGTAATGAAGTTGCCCGTGAATGTCCAAGGAATGCAGGAGTCTCTCACGTTTGTTCTGTGGATTTGGGAAGAAGGTGGGTAAGTGGATGGTTTGATTTAAAGCCACACTGGAAACCACCTTAGGCATAAAGGAAGGATTAGTTCGTAGAGAAACCCTGTCTTGATGAAAAATGAGGAAAGGTTCCACTGCCATTAGTGCCTGTAGCTCTGAGACTCTTCTAGCTGAAATTATTGCTAGCAGCAGGGCAGTCTTCCATGACAGGAACTGAAGATCTGCAGAGAAAGCTGGTTCAAAGGGAGGTAGCATTAGTTTTTCCAGAACAAAATTGAGGTCCCATGTTGGTGTAGGTGCTCTCCTGGGGGGTCTAATGTTTTTTGCCCCTCTGAGGAACTGCCTTAGAAGTGGATGCGAAAATAAGGGTGGATCTGTGTTGTAGTGGGCCGAAATAGCTGAAGCATGGATTTTAATGGAGGAGAAAGAAAGTCCTTTGTGCAACATCTCAGTTAAATACTGTAGAATGTGAGGCATGTGAGGCTGAATTGTGTCTTGGCCTTTAGATTGGTTCCAAGCACAAAACCTTTGCCATTTGTCCGAATAAGCCTTCCTGGTGCTTGGCCTCCTAGCTTCCAGAATAACATCCATAACTGCTTGGGAAAGAGGAGCTGGCTGGATGCTTAGTTGATTTGCCATGCAGCCAGATTTAAGGTTTTGAGCTGGCTGTGAAGAATCTGATTGTTTTGTTGTGTGAGTAAATGGGAAATTTGTGGTAATATCCATGATGGGCCATGGGCCATATTCCTCAATAGCGGGTACCAGTGCTGGCGTGGCCAGTCTGGGGCTATGAGAGTCAGTCGAGGTCTCTCCTTTTTGACTTTCAGAAGTACCTTTGTGAGGAGAGGCAATGGAGGGAAGGCATATACTGTCAGGTTTTTCCAACTGAATGAGAGTGCATCCACTTTCCAAGCTTGATGGTGAAATGTCCTTGTACAAAATTTTGTTAGTTGATAATTTTGAGGACTGGCAAACAGGTCTATGTCTGGAAGGCCCCATTTTTTTGAGTTATTGTAAATACTTGTGGATCTAGTTTCCACTCATGGGGATCCATGATGTTTCTGTTGAGGTCATCTGCCAATGTATTCTTCTGTCCTGGCAGGAATTGAGCTTGTAACTGAACTTGGTAAGCCAGAGCTGTGTTCCATAAGGTCATTGCTTGCCTGCACAGAGGGTAGGAGTGGGTAACCCCTTCTTTATGTACCACATTACTGTGGTGTTGTCCATCTTTATTGTCAGTTGTCCTGGATGTAATAGATCCTTGAAGGCTGTCAGAGCTTTCTGTACAGCTAGCATCTCTTTCTGATTGATGTGCAGATTCCTTTGATCTGCAGTCCATACGCCTTGAACTTGTCATATGCCTTGTCCTGCCATGTGAGCCCACCAGGCGTAATCTGATGCATCTGTTGTGATAGTTTGCCTGGCTGGGGGTAAGGCGAAAGGCTGACCCTTGTTGAGGTGACATGCCTGAGCCCACCATAGAAACTCCTGTTGAAGGCAGGGAATGAGTGGAATTATTGTTTCCAAGCTGTGGCTGTGTTGAGTCCATACACTTTTCAGGTACCATTGTAATTTCCTCGTATGCAGTTTTGCAAATGGTATTAGTAGTATGCAGGATGCCATGAATCCCAACGCCTGCAGAATTTTTCTTGAGTCAGTTGTCCTTGCTTGTCTGGCGTGAGATAAGCCATCTGGGCCGTTGTATTTAAGCTGGCACCCAGGAATATTATGTCTTGTGAGGGCACTAGTTTTGATTTCTTTTCGTTTACTGTGTACCCCAGGCAATTTAATAGGTTTTTGACAAAAGCCAGATGCTTTAAAAGAATGTCCTTGTTTTCTGCTTGGATGAGGCAGTCATCCAGGTATGGATATATTTGACTTCCTCTTTGTCTGCAGTATGCAATTACTGGTGCCAGGCATTTTGTGAAGACCCTGGACACAGTAGATAAGCCAAAGGGCAGTGCAAAGAATTGGTAATGGGTTGAACCTGCAATGAAACAGAGGTATCTTCTGCAACTTTGCCTGATAAGGACATGCAGGTATGCCTCCTTGAGGTCCAACGTTACTAGCCAAGCCTTCTTGCCCAGCATGGGAAGAAGCTGCTGTAGTGTTACCATCTTGAATTTGGGTACTTCCAGATATGTATTTAGAATTGAGAGGTCCAGAATGGGTCTCCAGGCTTTGTCCTTTCGGGGAACTAGAAAGAGTCTTGAGTAAAATCCTTGTCCTTGCTCCTGTGTAGGAACCTGTTGAATGGCTCTCATGTCCATGAGAGCTGAAATTTGCTTTTGAGCCTCTGCCCATTGATTTGGTTGCCGGTTTGGCATTCCTTTTATCCTTGGTAAAGTGTGAAAGTGGAATCTGTATCCTTGAGATACAATATTTAGGACCCATTTGTATCCGTGGTAATGTGTGGAAGTGGAATCTGTATCCTTGAGATACAATATTTAGGACCCATTTGTATCCTTGGTAACGTGTGGAAGTGGAATCTGTATCCTTGAGATACAATATTTAGGACCCATTTGTATCCTTGGTAATGTGTGGAAGTGGAATCTGTATCCTTGAGATACAATATTTAGGACCCATTTGTATCCTTGGTAATGTGTGGAAGTGGAATCTGTATCCTTGAGATACAATATTTAGGACCCATTTGTATCCTTGGTAACGTGTGGAAGTGGAATCTGTAGCCTTGAGATACAATATTTAGGACCCATTTGTATCCTTGGTAACGTGTGGAAGTGGAATCTGTATCCTTGAGATACAATATTTAGGACCCATTTGTATCCTTGGTAATGTGTGGAAGTGGAATCTGTAGCCTTGAGATACAATATTTAGGACCCATTTGTATCCTTGGGAACGTGTGGAAGTGGAATCTGTATCCTTGAGGTACAATATTTAGGACCCATTTGTATCCTTGTTAACGTGTGGAAGTGGAATCTGTATCCTTGAGATACAATATTTAGGACCCATTTGTATCCTTGGTAACGTGTGGAAGTGGAATCTGTATCCTTGAGATACAATATTTAGGACCCATTTTTATCCTTGGTAACGTGTGGAAGTGGAATCTGTAGCCTTGAGATACAATATTTAGGACCCATTTGTATCCTTGGTAAAGTGTGGAAGTGGAATCTGTATTCTTGAGATACAATATTTAGGACCCATTTGTATCCTTGGTAATGTGTGGAAGTGGAATCTGTATCCTTGAAGTATAATATTTAGGACCCATTTGTATCCTTGGTAACGTGTGGAAGTGGAATCTGTATCCTTGAGATACAATATTTAGGACCCATTTGTATCCTTGGTAACGTGTGGAAGTGGAATCTGTATCCTTGAGATACAATATTTAGGACCCACTTGTATCCTTGGTAACGTGTGGAAGTGGAATCTGTATCCTTGAGATACAATATTTAGGACCCATTTGTATCCTTGTTAACATGTGGAAGTGGAATCAGTATCCTTGAGGTACAATATTTAGGACCCATTTGTATCCTTGGTAACAAGTGGAAGTGGAATCTGTATCCTTGAGGTACAATATTTAGGACCCATTTGTATCCTTGGTAACGTGTGGAAGTGGAATCTGTATCCTTGAGATACAATATTTAGGACCCATTTGTATCCTTGGTAATGTGTGGAAGTGGAATCTGTATCCTTGAGGTACAATATTTAGGACCCATTTGTATCCTTGGTAACGTGTGGAAGTGGAATCTGTATCCTTGAGATACAATATTTAGGACCCATTTGTATCCTTGTTAACATGTGGAAGTGGAATCTGTATCCTTGAGATACAATATTTAGGACCCATTTGTATCCTTGTTAACATGTGGAAATGGAATCTGTATCCTTGAGATACAATATTTAGGACCCATTTGTATCCTTGTTAACATGTGGAAGTGGAATCTGTATCCTTGAGATACAATATTTAGGACCCATTTGTATCCTTGGTAACGTGTGGAAGTGGAATCTGTATCCTTGAGGTACAATATTTAGGACCCATTTGTATCCTTGGTAACATGTGGAAGTGGAATCGGTATCCTTGAGGTACAATATTTAGGATTTATCTGTATCCTTGGTAATGTGTGGAAGTGGAATCTGTATCCTTGAGATACAATATTTAGGACCCACTTGTCTTTTGTGATGCTGTGCCAATTGTCTTTTGTGATGCTGTGCCAATTGTCTTTTGTGATGCTGTGCCAGTTGCCTGCAAAAAGTGCTAGTTTTCCTCCCAAGGAAGCTGCCAAGAGGGATTTGCTTGGCAGTCTGAGGGTTAAATCATTGTGTTTGTCTTCTGATAATTTGAGACCTGTCTTCTCCTCCTTTTTGGGTTGTGGCACCCCATTGTTTAGGCTGGTAAGAGCCTTGTGACTGACCTCTGCCCCTTGGGCGTCTGTATTTGCCCCTCTGTGGTCTGGCAGAAGCTGGGAAGGACCAGTTTTTGGTTGGCCAATTTCTGCTGAAACGAGGGGGTTGAACCTGTAAAAAATCCTTGACCGTCTGCATAGATTTTGCCTTATCCTCCACTTTCTTTAAAACCTCTTCTGCTTTGACCCCAAATAAAACATCCTGCTGTAAAGGTGCATCCAATAACTTTGCTTTAACATGATCAGGTAAAGTTTGTTCTTTTAACCAAGCATGCCCACGAATGACAGACCCAGTTACTGCTGCTCTACAAGAAGCTTCCAATCAATCAAATCCACATTGCAAAGTATGTTTTCCCACTTGTTCAGCTGCATGCAACAAATCTTGCATTTCCTTGTAATCAGGCTGTTCTGTATGTGTGATCAGTTTTTGTTTTAATTGAGACATCAAATATTGTTGATATTTCAGCATGTGAAACTAGGAATTTAAGGCCCTCATAGCTAGAGTAGCTGAGGTATATACTTTCATTCCTCATCTGTCTAGTGCTCTACAATCCCTTTCAGAGGGTACAGGATTTTTAGCAATAGAGGTCTTAACCCCTTTGGGACCCTGGGAAATGGTTTCTGGGTCAGCAACAGGGCTTTTATATAGGAATTTGTTTGAGTCAGGGACTCTGTAATATCTGTCTGGTTTGGCTGGTGCAGGAGGTAGTGAATCTGGGTTAAGGCTAGATTCTGAATAAACATCATCCACAATGTCTAACACTGGTGGAATAGCAAGTGGTCTATGCTAGGGCAGTAAAAGGAACTCTCGGAGCCTTTTCTTAGAATCAGAGTAATATTGGCCTTCCCAGTGGAAATGTTCCCTCATGGTATGTAAAGTTTCCCCAAAAGAGTTATCTTTTGGGGGAGATGCTGAAGGAATAGACTCTTCAGCATCAGAGTCTTCATAAGGGGGAAAAGAATATTCCTGTTCCTCAGAAGAATCTGAAGAAATTGAAACCTGGTCAGAGGAAGTGTAGTCCTTCTCCTGTCTTGGCCTTTTATCAGGAAGGGGATGGGAACCCCTGATAAGGGTAATTAAATCTTCAGCCATCTTAAGCATCTGTTTCTTAGGCATGGGGCCTTGTACTGGAGACTGCTGTACAGTCTTCTTTGTTTTTAAAGGGGTTTTCAGCTTTGCATAGGATTTAATAGTGAGTGTAGTCGGTCTGAAGACACCTTCTGCAACTGAAGGCGTTTCAACTGTACCGGAATCTCCTTCAGCCATGGAGTCAGAAGGGCCTAAAGGTAAAGGTTGTGGAGGCCTAGCAATCTCCGCTTGGGAGTCGGATGCCTCCTGGGGTTCTAAATCAGAGGTCGTCAGGGGCTGCGTAGACGCCTCACTGAAAACCGGAGAACCGGCGACTGGCCTAGCAGAGGCCTCGGAGTCTGGTTTGGGTCTCGGCTGCCTGTCTTTATCTTTGCGTTTTTTATGCATTCCAGTCATCGGTTGCTCCGACGGCATGGTATAATTAAATTTCCTACCAAAATAATGTCGGGCGAAATCAAACCTACGTTTAATAGTATGTTTGTTAAACCTAGCACAACACCGACAACCTGTGACGTCGTGGTCTGGGCCTAGGCAAGGAATGCAATAAGAATGAAAGTCCTTATGAGGTATTTGCTTCCCACAAGAAATGCAATTGTTAACTTTTTCTGACATCGGACTGAGGCAAGAAAAGGTTCCCCAACGGGGCACTTAGCTTTATTGAAGACTTCGGTCTGAAATTCGATTTGAATATCTCAGGAGTCGGCCGACCAGCACTTGCGAACTGCTTCTGCTTCGGGCACCGTGCGGCAAGAAAGACTGAAGAAAATGGAGTCGGATGCCTCTTATATACCCCTGGCGCACTGACGTCAGGGAAGAAGCGACAGCAACCGACGCTGGACCAAGACTTTGGAACTCTGGCCAACTGCGGGACCACCTGATGGCAAGATAACCCAAGTGTGATGACTGCAGCAGTGTAACACGATGAACATCTGCACTATTATGCTCAGCCTACATTAAACAGACCAAATTCTGCCACCGCTGAAATAAACCATTTCCCTGTTGGCCATAGTTCAGTCAGTGAAATTACCACCTTGTGATTTAAATGGCATCTACTATGTCCCACATCATATATTTATAACAAATAAAAATTCACATTTCCTAAATAACACTTATTTTTGACTAGTATTATCAAGAGTGATTCTATTCATTGAAGATAAGATGGTCCGCATACTTGGAAAATCCTCTTCCAGAGCACAAAAGAATTGCAAGACTTTGAAAAAGGGGAACTTTATACTTCTGTTTTGAGAACTCTAGAAATAAAATGAAATATTACTTGAATTCTAGTGCCGCTTAAATGTAACACATATGCTGAAAAAGACAACTTTGCTAAATATAAAACTACACTAATCTTTAGCTGCCAAAATAAAGGTACACCAAATTCTTCACATGTGATCCAAAGATCACTGCAGACTGCAATTACACATGACCCAACACAGCCCGTGACAAACAATGCTATACAGCAATTCCTCACTTGTCAAAGCTGTCACTGGTTTTGACAAAGGAATCCAGTTTTTGCTTGGCATAGTCTACGACATCAGCGTGAAGTTCAACACCGTGATTAATACCAAAAGGACCTGTTGGGAGTAAAAAACAGAAGCCATGAATATTTCAGACAAGGCAGAAACAACATGGCTATGTCTGACTAACAAAACATCTACCTGTCATGAACATTTATGATCATAAGAGGTAATTATAAAGCTTGCTATCATAAAATAACTGTAACACTCTACAAAAAAAATGACACCATAACATGAAAACGTGGCATGCACACAGCAATGCTTTGTCTTGCAGTTGTTAAGAGGATGATTTTACAGTAACTTGAAAAACAGCATTTATGGTGTTCTATAATGTTGCAGATGTGGGGAGATGGAAACAGCCAAAAAGCTGCTCTACTAGCCTGATTCTTTTTGGTGGGTTATAGGTTCTATAGCCAAAGAAGGACAAAGCTCTCTATTCAACCTTACCAGCCATTCAGTAAAACAGTTCACTGTACCTATCCAGGCATGTCCAAAGGGCAGTTTCAGGCGTACTTTCCAGTCCAAATGGTGAATCTGGGCATTTTGAGGCAATATTACAACTGCCTCATGTACACAAACAACCCTTTCCTCCTACCACCAAACACTAATACATGTGAGAGATGCAATTATACAGCCAAACTGGAGGCTAAGCTCTCTCAACCCAAAGCTGGATCAGACAGTCAAGAGGAGAAGGGAAATACTTGCATCACACCACCAGTCTTACATAGACCCATTAAACCAGCACCGGCAAAAAATACACATAAATACATGAAAACATACTCGGAGCCTCTAAATAAAAATTTGCAAAAGCAACAGAGACCTCCAAAGCAAACATCCAAGCAACTTCCACCCCCCCCAACACAAATCATGAAACACATACTTCACAAAACCAGTGTGTCATGCAATCACAGCTCTTAAGGCAAAATAACATACCCAACATACTAATAGGTGACTCTATAGTCAGGCACACTGACGTCCCACTCACTAGGCTGAATAAGGAGAAGGTTACTGTTAGCTGCCTGTCAGGTGCCAGGATCCACCACATAACACAAGCACTTAATTCACTCCAGAATAAGTACAAATATGACTCTATCATTGTCCATGTTGGTGTGAATGACCCGAGCCGTACCTCCCTGGACTACATGAAAAGATACAAGGAAGAGCTCTCTGATCTTTTAACCCAGGCCGGTAAGACCCTTACCCTGAGTAGCATCCTGCCCCCACCAAGAATGATATAAAGAAAAAATTATCAATTTCAACAATTGGCTAAGTTTCTGGTGTCATTCAAAGGGGATCCAGTGTCTGTCCGCCTGGGATGACATGCTCGAAAAGCCACGCTGCTTCGCTAGAGATGGCTTGCACCTGTCACCCTTATGCTTTCGAATACTGGTCAAGGCTCTTGCCACCCCCATAGTGCCTTTTTTAGACAAGGCTCAAAAGACAAACCCACCGCCATAAATAGCACAAGTAACAAAAAACTGAGGGTAATGCTACTCAATGCCAGAAGTCTAAACCTCAAAATGCACGCAGTCGAGGCACTCCTCAGTTTGGAGAAAACTGATATATGTGTAGTAACAGAAACCTGGTTTAAGGCTCCAGAGAGCACCCCAGCACTACCAGGCTACAACTCATACCATACATTTCGGCCACAGAATCCGGACCGAAATACAAAAGGCGGGGGCGTATCCATATTCATCAGGGATACCCACACCTCCAGGTTAGTGGCAGAGCACGATGCTTGAGATCATTCATGTGCAACCAACAATGGGCAAAACTGCAATTCAAATTGCAGCTTGCTTCAGATCACCCACCATCTCCCAAGACCCCCATTCTGCATTTCTGGAAACACTGGGAAATATAAAGGTCCTACCAAACACCCTAATATTGGGTGATTTCAATTTCTCAAACATTAACTGGGAGAAAGTACAGTTTTGTACCTACCATAAATGTAGATGTCCGAGAGGAATGCATCTGCAGTCCTTACAAATGGGTTGTCCTGTCGTCAGGCAGCCCTTCGGTCGGCCGGATTCCAAAGTCTGGGTCTGGCTTCGTCTGGTGTCGCACTTCACCCGACGTCATTGCGGCAGTTATTCGGGTATAAAGGCATCAGCCGACGCCATTTTCCTCAGTGTTTCTTGCCCCAGATGCCAGGTGCCCTCTTGGTAGGCTAAATTTGGATAAATGCCAAAGTTTCCAAATAGTAGAGAGCAAACACACAAAAAAACATGTATGTACATATATACAAACAAATACACCATAATAGATCCCCCCCAAGCTAGCTGAAGATTGGTAAGTACCCTAGGAGTACCTCAGAGGGGAAGGAGGGTAATCCTGACTGCAGATGCATTCCTCTCGGACATCTACATTTATGGTAGGTACAAAACTGTACTATGTCCTTCAAGGATGCATCTGCAGTCCTTACAAATGGGTAGAGTACCATAGCTAAACTAGGGGAGGAGGAAATGAGAATAGATTATGGTGTAGTCAGGATCCCTTGCAAAACAGCAGTGGCAAAGCCAGCACGGGATCTAGAGTATAGAGGTAAGTTATAATGCTTGGCAAATGTATGCACGGAGGTCCAAGTAGCAGCCTCTATAATGTCCTTGGTAGCCACTCCTCGTAAGAAAGCTGTGGTAGTGGCTGTGGCCCTTGTGGAGTGAGGCCTGATGTTCTCTGGAGTTTTCTTTCCATGGTAGGAGTAACAAAGTCTAATGCAATTTCCTATCCATTTGGAGATTGTCTGTTTAGAAATTGGTTTTCCTTCTTTTCCTGTTGCATAAGCTACCAGAAGCTGGTCAGTTTTTCTATTGTTTTTTGTCCTGTCCAGGTAGTAGCGTAATTGCCTGTGTACATCCAAGGTATGCAAGAGCTTTTCTCCCCTGTTCTGTGGATTGGGGAAGAATGTAGGAAGGTGGATAGCCTGATTTAAAGAGACTCTGGATACCACCTTAGGCATAAATGTAGAATTTGTTCGCATGGACACTCTATCTTGATGGAAGATCAGGAAGGGTTGTACTGCCATTAATGCCTGTAGTTCAGAGACCCTTCTTGCTGAAGTTATTGCCAGCAGGAAGGCAGTCTTCCAGGATAAGTATTGCAAGTCTGCTGTAGCTGCTGGCTCGAAAGGAGGAAGAGTCAGTTTTTCTATCACAAAGTTCAAGTCCCATGCTGGCAATGGAGGTTTCCTGGGAGGTTTTACATTTTTAATTCCCCTCAGAAACTGTCTGAGCAGAGGATGCGAAGACAGGAGGATCCAAGCTGTATTGTGCTGAAATAGCTGATGCATGTATCTTGATGGAGGAATAGGACAGGCCTGTGTGGTAGAGCTCAGCCAAGTACTCCAGGATGTTGGCTATGTTCACCCGTGTCACATCTTGCCCTTTTGCAGCACTCCAGATGAGATATCTTTTCCATTTTGCTGCATAATTCTTTCTTGTTGAAGGTCTACGAGCCTCCAGGATTATGTCCTTAACCCTTTGGGATAAAATTGGGTTAATTTCTGTCATGTAATGTTCCAGGCAGTTAGCTGCAGAGTTTTTAGGTTTGGATGCAGAATGTTGTAGTTGTTCTGTGTCAGCAGTAATGGGATCAGGGGCAGTTTCCATATTTGTTCCCGGGACATGCTCCTCAGCAGTGGATACCAATGTTGTCTTGGCCAGTCTGGGGCTATCAGAATGATCCTTGGACGGTCCTCTTTGATCTTGAGAAGCACCTTGTGCATCAAAGGAAGTGGTGGGAATGCGTATGCTGTCAGGCTTTTCCAACTGAAGGATAGGGAGTCCACCTTCCAAGCAAGTGGGTGGTAAGTCCTTGTGCAGAATTTCTTCAACTAGTGATTGTATGGGGATGCAAACAAGTCTATTTGTGGTAATCCCCATTCTCTTGTGATGGCTTTGAAGATGTCCGGATGCAGCATCCATTCGTGGGCATCTGTTGTAGTTCTGCTTAATACGTCTGCTAGAATGTTTTCCTTCCCTGGTATGTAAATTGCCTGTAACTGAAGGTTGTAGCTCAGAGCCACATCCCATAGGTCTAGTGCCAGCCGGCATAGGGGGTATGAGTGTGTGCCTCCCTGTTTGTTGATGTACCACATAACTGTGGTGTTGTCTGTCCTTATCAACAGCTGGCCTTCGTGGAGAAGAGGTCTGAATGCCTGGATTGCCAATTTTACTGCCATCATTTCTTTTAGATTTATGTGCAGATGCAGTTGGTCTTGAGTCCATAGGCCTTGAATGCACTTGTCCATCATGTGTGCCCCCAACCGAGGTCTGAGGCATCTGTCGTGATAGTTTGTCTTGGTTGACTTTTGCAGAAGGGCAGTCCTGTGTTTGATTGATAGGCCTGAGCCCACCATAAGAACTCTTGCTTCAGGCATGGGATCATTGGAATTTTGGTTTCCAGGCTGTGCTTGTGCTGAGACCACAAATTCTTTAGGTACCACTGTAGCTTTCTCATATGAAGCCTGGCATGAGGGACCAGAATTATGCAGGATGCCATGAAGCCTAGAGCTTGTAACACTTTTCTTGCAGTTAGATGGCGCTGCTTGTTAATGCCAAGAAATAGAGAGGAAGTTGCTCTTTCTTTTCTGCAGTTAGAAATGCCATTTGTTTTGATGTGTCCAGTTCTGCACCCAGAAAGGTTATTATTTGGGATGGAATCAGCCTTGACTTTTTTGTATTGACTGTGTATCCCAGGGCTTGTAGCAGGTAGATGACTCTTTGTAAGTCTTCTGTTAATTTGTTTTTGTTGTCCGCTTGTATCAGGCAGTCGTCCAGGTAGGGATAGATTTGAATTCCCTGAAGTCTGCAATGAGCGATTACTGATGCCAGGCATTTCGTGAACACTCTGGGTGCAGTAGATAAGCCAAAGGGCAATGCTGAGAATTGATAATGCTCTGATCCTGCAAGAAATCTGAGGTATCTTCTGCAAATTGGTCTTATGGGGACGTGCAGGTATGCCTCCTTGAGATCTAGAGTTACCAGCCAAGACTCCTTGCCCAGCATGGGAAGAAGCTGCTGTAGGGTCAGCATTTTGAATTTTGGAACAATGAGGAATGTGTTTAGAGCGGACAGATCTAGAATAGGCCACCATTTGTTTTCTTTTCTTGGTACCAGGAAGAGCCTGGAGTAAAATCCCTTCCCTTGCTCCATAAATGGTACCTCTTCCACAGCACGCATTCTTAATAATTGAGATATTTGTTTTAGAGCTTCTGCCCTTTGAGAAGGTGGTAGGTTTGGCATTCCTCTCTTTCCTGGTAGTGTATGGAAATGGAACCTGTAACCTTTGTCTATAGTCTGCAAAATCCATTTTTCTCTTGTAATGCAGTGCCAGTTTCTTGAAAATAATGTTAGCTTTCCGCCTAAGGGTGCTTCTAGCTGTTCCCTGGTAGGCGATGTCACCGCCAAGTCACTGTGATTGAGTTGTTGTAGTGGTGGTGGTGGCTGTATCCATGCCTCGTTGGTTGTTACCCTGCCACTGGCGACCCCTGTAGGCACCCCTGGATTGGTTTCTGCCTCTAGAGCACCTATTCCTGCCTCTTTGTGCCTTAGAGGATTCCGGAAAGGACCAATTCTTGGAGGGCCAATTCCTGCTAAACCTTGGAGGTTGAACTTGTAAGAAATCTTTTACTGTTTGCACAGATTTTGCTTTCTCTTCCATCTTTTTCAGAACCTGCTGTGTGGGGGCACCAAATAAATTGACCTTGTCCACAGGTGCATCCAAAAGCTTAGATTTGACATGGTCTGGTAATGCCTGCTCTTTCAACCATGCATGCCTCCTGATAACTGTGCCAGTCATGGCTGATCTAAAGGAAGCCTCCAGTGCATCGTAGCCACATTTTAAAGAATGGTTACTAACCTGCTGTATGTTATGTAACATTTCTTGAACATACTTTTTATCTAAAGATTCTTCAGAGGACAGCTTTTTAGTCAACTGGTCAAGCATAAACTCTTGATACTGAATCATATGAAATTGGCAGTTCAAAGCTCTAGCTGACAAAGTAGCAGAGGTGTAAACTTTTTTACCCCATCTCTCTAAGGACCGGGATTCCCTTTCAGAGGGGAGGGGTTTTTTAGAAGAAGTAGCTGCTACAGCTTTAGGGCCCTGGGAGATAGTCTCTGGATCTGCAAAAGGGGCTTTAAGTGGTGATGAGTGTCCGGGACCCTGTAGTACCTATCTGGTTTAGCAGGAGCCAGAGGTAAAGTATCAGGAGTAGTGCAAGCATCATTAAATGCATCATCAACAACAGATAGAACTGGAGGAATAGCTAAAGGCCTATGCTGTGGTAAGTGTAGAAAGGTCCTAAGCCTTTTTCTAGAGTCTGAGAAATCTTGGCCCTGCCACTGAAATTGTTCCCTCATAGCATGCAAGGTTTCCCCAAAGGAAAATTCCTCAGGAGGAGAGGCTGAAGGGATGGACTCCTCAGCATCAGAGTCTTCGTAAGGAGAATAAGAAGCCTCAGGAGGGTCTGTATGTTCTGAATCATCAGAAGAATCATCTGTGGCTACTGGCTCAGGGGCTCTGCTCTAGGCCTCTTTTCTGGAGGAGGAGAGAGGCCCTGTCTGGATGAGGCTGGGATCCACGAATTAAAGTGATGAGATCCTGTGCCAAAGAAAGCATATGGGAGCTGGTGCTGGGCCTGTGAGAGGGGGGCTTGGCAGGCACAGGTTTGGAAGTTTTGGCTGCTTTAGCCCTGGCAAAGGCCTTAATAGACATAGCTGGAGGAGGCCTAGCAGCTCCACGTGCAGGGGTAGAAATATCTAGTGGAATGGTGTCTGATAAATCCTGTGAAATCGCAACAGAAGGCTGGATTTTAGAAGCCGTTTCTACCAGTATAGAAGAGGCCTCGGTAGAAGGCAAGTTATCGGCTGAAAAAAGAACCGCTTGCTTGGTTTCAGCCGAAACCGAGACACTCGTGGTTTGCTTAACCGCGGTTTCAGCTGAAACCGCGGACCGCGAGTGTCGGTCCTTTTCTTTGCGTTTTTTGGTTATTTGCGTAGTCGGAGGATCCGACGGCATAATGTAGGCAAAATCGGAGCCTAAAATCTGTTCAGCAAAGTCCGAGCGACGTCTAAGCGTCCGTCGGTTAAAAGAAGCACAGGCTAGACAAGCTGCTACGTCGTAGTCTGGGCCTAAACAATGTATGCAATAGGAGTGGAAATCTTTATGAGGTATTTGTTTCCCACAAGATAAACAGTTATTAACTTTCTCTGACATCAGCTGAGGCAAGAAAGAGTCCCCAACGGGGTACTTAGCTTTATAGAAGTCTTCGAAGTAGTATTCGGTAGTAGTAAACTCTGGATCTGACCGACCGGCACTTGCGAACAGCTTCTGCTTCGGGCGCCACGTGGCAAGAAAGACTGAGGAAAATGGCGTCGGCTGATGCCTTTATACCCGAATAACTGCCGCAATGACGTCGGGTGAAGTGCGACACCAGCCGAAGCCAGACCCAGACTTTGGAATCCGGCCGACCGAAGGGCTGCCTGACGACAGGACAACCCATTTGAAAGGACTGCAGATGCATCCTTGAAGGACATCTACTCAAGTACTAACTCCCTTGCCCAATATTTCCTACAATTTATAAACTCAAAACGCCCTGGATCAACTGGTCAACACTCCCCACCAGAGATGACAACATATTGGACCTGGTCATCAACAACATGGGTGACCGGTGCTCCACACCAGAAGTCAACTCCTCGCTGCTTAGATCTGACCATAAACAAATCACTTTGGATATCCACATTCCGCCCCCACCCCTGGACAAGGAAACCACCATGAAAAACTTTTCAAAAGCAAACTTCACGTTACTTAAGACCGAGGTGGAAAGTTTCAAAGCTCCCATGCTAAAGGATAATGTTGTCCAAGCTGCAAAACCTTTTACTAATGCATTCTATGGGCACCTAAAAGAATGCATGGATCATGCTATACCAAGCAAAACCAAGACTCACTCCTACAAGAAAAGGAAACCAGTCTGGTGGACTCTTGCCACAAACAAGCTATACAATAGAAGGAGGAAACTAGTACAGAAAAGAGTAAAATCCCAAGAAGGAAAGACATCCCTAATCAGTATCAGCAAGAAACTACGATCCCTCATAAAATAATCCAAGGCTAGCTTCGAAAGAAAAATTGCCAAGGACTCCAAAGATAACCACAAAGCGTTCTTTAGCTATGTCAAGAATCTAAGTGGCAATGTTCAAATCTGCTTGGAGTTAGTGCAGAATGGTACAAAACACATTGAACTGACTGATATTGCCAACATCCTGGCAGACAGGTTCAGCGCAAACTTCACCCCCCTCTCACCCTCAAAAGGGCCCATAACCATACCAGAAGAATGTAGAGCCCCTGAAATCAGAGACACTCATGTTAAAACAGCCCTCTCCAAAGCCAAAAACACAGCATCAATGGGACCAGGCGGTGTCCCAGGCTCTATCCTACATGAGCTCAAAGATGAACTAACCCCTCACCTAAACACACTGTTCAAACTCAGCCTCTCCACAGGTTACATACCCATAGAGTGGTGCACAGCAATGGCTATTCTGCTCCACAAAGGTGGAGCCACAACAGACCCCAGGAACTATCGCCCTATAAGCCTGACTAGCTTGGTCTGCAAGGCTATGGAGCACATCATCATGGAAGTCATTAACACAGACATTGGGAACCTCCAAACACTGGACCCTAACCAGTTTGGTTTTGTTAAGGGCAGATCATGCCTCCTAAACCTGGTGGACTTCTTTGAGACAGGTACCAAGGCTGCAGACGAGGGAAGGTGGTACACACAGCCTACCAAGACCTCGCAAAGGCCTTTGACACCATTCCCCATTCTGGTATTATAGACAAGCTCACCAGCCTGAACATAAACCCCTATGTCACAAGATGGGTTGCCAACTGGCTCACAGACAGAACCCACATGGTAAGACTTGCGGGAGCTAGGTCTGACTCTAAACTGGTTACAAGTGGCATTCCCCAGGGCTCAGTCCTAGGACCCCTCCTGTTCGGCATATACTTCTCAGAAGTACAGGCAAGCACAGGAGGACTATGGCTGACCAAGTTCGCAGACGACTGCAAACTAGGGGCTATAATTGTCTCTCCGGCTGACACAGACATCCTCCAAAAGGGTCTCACTGAGACAGATACCTGGTGTCAAAATCATGGCCTCAAAATAAATGCCAAAAAGTGCACAGTCATCCCCTTTGGAAAAAACAAAGTACCCACAAACTACCACATAGGTGGTAGTCCCCTAAATACCGAAGACGTAATAAGGGATCTGGGGACCCAAGTAGATAGTAATCTCTCCTTTGATAATCACATTGCCAAAGTGGTTAGAAAATCATTCTACATGGCCCACCTTATCACAAAAGGGTTCGCATCCAGATCAAGAGGTCATTGTGCCCCTCTACTCATCGCTCATCAGACACATCATAGAGTACAATGCCCCATTTGGGATGTATCTTACAAGACACCTGCAACAGCTGGAAAGACCACAAAAGTACCTCACCAAGAGGATCAATGGCCTCAAACAGACGCCCTATGCAGCTCGACTGAAGAAACTCCAGCTGTACTCGGTTGTATACTGCCTACTCAGAGGTGATCTCTGCCTGACATACAAGGCCATGTCCAACCCAGAACTGATGGACATGCTCCACCTAAAGAAAAGCTTATCCCCTCGAGCCAAACGCTCTAAGGATCTAAACCTCACCACAACAATAAATAGGACGTGCTGGAGGGACAGATTCCTGTCCCAGAGACTTCCCATGCTTTGGAAGAAGATTTCAATCTACATTAAGCAGAGCTCCTCGCTAACCCTCTTCAAGAGAAACCTTGACGAGTGGATGGGAAAGAGAAAGTTTACCCCGGGGATCACTTCAGTGGCTCTGCTGGACAGAGACACAGGGAACTAATCTAAAGGGGCAGCAAAAGCCAACACATTCTGGCTAGACTTATAAATGCCTTCAGGCAGATAGCCTAGTACCTACCTATGAATCTAAGTACAAGGACTATGGGCAATTCCAAAAGACTTGCTCTCAGTGTAAGTGACTACAGTGTAAGTGACCAGGTCTTTTCGAATCTTGCCTCCGGTGTAAGCCTGTTTATATAAAGGCCTTGCACCGAAGTAATTCACTTACACTGAAAGCAACTCTTATGGAATCTGTCCCCGAATATATGAATTAAATGTCTATGCATGTCTTAAAGCAAAATGGAAAAAAAACTTTCATAACTTTCACAGAACACTTTTTTTTTTTTTTACTTGCAAACATTATTGTTGTCCATATTCATAAATTTCATAAAACAAAAAAATGTAACTGCTTAAAACAACATATTCTTTTCTAGAAGAACCTTAAAACACAACTATTGCACAATATTTACAATGCATGTCAACAACTATATTTGCAGTAAAATTATTGGATACAATTTTAAAAATAAAGAAAAAGTACAGTTTTGTACCTACCATAAATGTAGATGTTCGAAGATCCACATTGCTGCAGTCATAACTTATGGGTAGTCCGCTGTCCTCGGTCGGCCCGAATACCAAAGTATTAGGCTGACGTCGGTCATGGGCGCTCAGATCTGACGTCAGAGCGTCAAGGTATTAAAGCGCATGACCGACGTCATTTCCTCAGTCTTTTCTTGCCCCAGATGTCAGAAGGTCGTAAAAATAAAGGCCACAGCCAAAAAATAGAATAACTCCCTAAAACCATGTACAAAAAACAGCTACAACCCAAATCATACCACCACTCCAAACTACAGAGGGGAAGGAGGGAGGGAAAATTGGACTGCAGCAATGTGGATCTTCGAACATCTACATTTATGGTAGGTACAAAACTGTACTATGTTCTTCATCTCACATTGCTGCAGTCATAACTTGTGGGTAGAATCCCAAAGCAGAGGTAAAGGGAGGCTGGCAAAATCAGAAAGCATTGGGGGCTGCCAAAATGCCCTGTAAGATTGCAGTGGCAAATCCAGCCCTAGATTTGGAATAAAGAGGAAGATGGTAATGTTTAGAAAAAGTGTGCACTGAACTCCAAGTAGCTGCTTCCAAAATATCTTTAGTAGCTACCCCCCTTAAAAAAGCAGTAGAAGTGGCAGTAGCCCTAGTGGAGTGAGGCCTGATTCCAGCTGGAATCTCTTTACCATGATGAGAATAACAAAAAGCAATACAAAAGCCAATCCACTTAGAAATAGTTTGTTTTGAAACAGGTTTCCCCTGAGAACCAAAAGCAAAAGAAACAAACAACTGCTGAGACTGTCTGAACCCTTTAGTCTTGCTCAAATAATAACGCAACTGCCTGTGAATATCCAAAGTGTGCAAAATTTTCTCCCCTTTATTTTGGGGATCTGCAAAAAAAGTAGGCAAATGAATAGATTGGTTCAAGGCCACATTTGAAACCACTTTAGGCATAAAAGTAGGGTTAGTACGCAGAGATACCCTGTCCTTATGAAAAATTAGGAAGGGTTCAACTGCCATTAGAGCCTGTAATTCAGAAACCCTTCTAGCAGACGTAATGGCCAACAAAAAAGCAGTCTTCCAAGACAAAAACTTTAACTCAGCCGTTGCTGCAGGTTCAAAAGGAGGTAAAGTAAGTTTTTCCAACACAAAATTGAGATCCCAAGCAGGAGTAGGAGCTCTACGCGGGGGTCTTATGTTCTTTGCCCCTCTAAGGAATTGCTTAAACAAAGGAGGAGAGACTAATGGTGGATCACAGTCATAGTGAGCAGAAATGGCTGCAGCATGAACTTTTATAGAGGAGAAAGACAAACCCTTGTCCAATAATTCTGTAAGATATTGAAGAGAAACACTCAAATCAGGCCTGGAAAAGTACAGTTTTGTACCTACCATAAATGTAGATGTCCGAACTGGATAGCATCTGCAGTCATAACAAGTGGGTTGTCCTGTCGTCAGGCAGCCCTGCAGTCGGCCGGATTCCAAAGTCCGGGTCCGGCTTCGGCTGATGTCGCACTCCACCCGACGTCATCTCTGTTGGTCTTTGGGTATAAAAGCATCAGCCGACGCCATTTTCCTCAGTGTTTCTTGCCCCAGATGCCAGTAGCCCTCTTGCAGGCTAAAAATTTGGATAGATGCCAATGTTTCCAAATAGATAGAGGTAAACACAACAATAAGCATATATGTACATATATACAAACAAATACACCATAAAAGACTCTCCCAACAGCTAGCTATTAGGAGGGTAAACACCCTAGGAGTACCACAGAGGGGAAGGAGGGAGGGTAATCCTGACTGCAGATGCTATCCAGTTCGGACATCTACATTTATGGTAGGTACAAAACTGTACTATGTCCTTCATGGATGCATCTGCAGTCATAACAAGTGGGTAGAATACCATAGCCAACTAGGGAGGAGGATAAAGTAGATTATGGTGTGTTTAGGATCCCTTGCAGTACAGCAGTGGCAAACCCTGCTCGGGATCTGGAATATAGAGGCAAATTATAATGCTTGGCAAATGTATGCACGGAGGTCCAAGTAGCCGCCTCAATAATGTCTTTGGTTGCCACTCCTCGAAGGCTGTGGTAGTGGCTGTTGCCCTTGTAGAATGAGGTCTTATGTTCTGTGGAATTGGTTTTCCATGGAAGGAGTAACAGTATCGTATGCAATTTCCTATCCATTTGGAGATTGTCTGTTTGGAAATAGCTTTTCCTTCCCTTCCTGTTGCATAGGCTACAAAAAGTTGGTCAGTCTTTCTGCTATTTTTCATTCTGTCCAAGTAGTAGCGTAGCTGTGTATGTACATCCAAGGTATGCAGTATTCTTTCACCTGTTTTGTGGGTTGAGAAAGAAGGTAGGTAGGTGGATTGCCTGGTTTAAAGACACTCTGGATACCACCTTGGGCATAAATGTAGGATTAGTCCTCATGGACACTCTATCTTGGTGGAAGATTAGGAAGGGTTGCACTGCCATTAAGGCCTGTAGTTCTGAAACCCTCCTTGCTGAAGTAATTGCCAGTAGGAAAGCAGTTTTCCATGACAGGTGTTGTAGGTCTGCTGTTGCTGCTGGTTCAAAGGGTGATAGTGTCAACTTTTCTAGCACAAAGTTTAAATCCCAAGCTGGTAATGGTGGTTTCCTTGGAGGTTTTACATTCTTGATTCCTCTGAGGAACTGCCTGAGCAAAGGGTGGGAAAAAACAGGTGGATCAAAGCTGTATTCTGCTGAAATAGCTGATGCATGTATCTTGATGGAGGAGTAGGACAGGCCTGAATGAAGAAGTTCGGCCAGATACTCCAGAATGTTAGGCATATCTATGTTTGACACATCTTTTCCTCTTTCCGTACTCCAAATGACAAACCTTTTCCATTTTCCAGCATAGTTCCTTCTTGTTGAAGGTCTGCGTGCTTCAAGAATAATGTCTTTAACTCTTTGGGAAAGTTCTGGATTAGCTGCTGCTATGTGATGTTCCATGCAGTCAGTTGCAGCGTTTTAGGTTTGGATGTATGATGCTGTAGTTGTTCTGAGTTAACATCAAAGGCATCAGGGTATTGGCCACATATTGTTCGAGACATGCTCTTCAGTAGTGGGTACCAGTGTTGTCTTGGCCAGTTTGGAGCTATCAGGATTATCCTTGGACGTTCTTCCTTGATTTTTAGTAGTACCTTGTGTATCAAAGGAAGAGGTGGGAATGCATATGCTGTTAGGCCTTTCCAGTTGAAGGAGAGTGAGTCCACTTTCCATGCTAGTGGGTGGAATGTCCTTGTGCAGAATTTTTGAGCTGGTGATTGAGAGGTGATGCGAATAGGTCTATCTGTGGCATTCCCACTTCTTCGAGATGGTCTTGAAGATGTCCGGTGCAGCTTCCATTCGTGGGCATCCGAGTGGTTCTGCTTAATATGTCTGCTAGAGTATTGTCTTTCCCGGTACAAATATTGCCTGTAACTGAATGTTGTAGCTGAGTGCCAGGGTCCACAGCTCCAAGGTCATTCTGCATAGGGGTATGAATGAGTGCCTCCCTGTTTGTTGATGTACCACATGACTGTGGTGTTGTCTGTCCTTATCATCAACTGGCCCTCTTTGAGAAATGGTTTGAACTTTTGGATTGCCAGTTTTACTGCCAGCATTTCTTTTAGATTGATGTGCAGGTGAAGTTGATCCTGTGTCCACAATCCTTGCACGCATTTGTCCAGCATGTGGGCCCCCATCCTAGGTCTGAAGCGTCTGTTGTGATGGTCTGGCTTGGTTGACATCTGCGAAAGGGTAGGCCTGGGTTTGACTGGCATGCCTGAGCCCACCATAGGAACTCCTGTTTTAAGCATGGAATTAGTGGGATTTCTGTTTCTAGACTGTGTCTGTGTTGGGACCATAAATTCTTTAGGTACCACTGTAGTTTCCTCATATGTAGTCTGGCAAATGGGACCAAGATTATGCATGATGCCATGAAGCCCAGGGCCTGCAGAACTTTTCTTGCTGTTAACTTGTTCAGTTTTGTTAGTGCCAAGAAGTAAAGAGGAAGTTCTTTGGTTTTCTGTAGTCAGGAATGCCATTTGTTGTACTGTGTCCAATTCCGCGCCCAAGAATGTCCTTGTTTGGGATGGTATCAGCCTTGACTTTTGTAAATTGACTGTGTATCCCAGTCCTTGTAGCAAGTAAATGACCCTTTGTAAATCTGTTGTCAGCTTGCTTTTGTTGTCCCCTTGTAGCAGGCAGTCGTCCAGGTATGGGTAAATTTGAATTCCCTGTAGTCTGCAATGGGCGATTACTGATGCCAGGCATTTTGTGAATACTCTGGGCGCAGTAGATAAGCCAAAGGGCAATGCTGAGAATTGATAGTGCTCTGATCCTGCAAGAAATCTGAGGTATCTTCTGCAGATTGGTCGAATGGGGACGTGCAGGTATGCCTCCTTGAGATCTAGAGTTACCAGCCAAGACTCCTTGCCCAGCATGGGAAGAAGTTGCTGTAGGGTCAGCATTTTGAATTTTGGGACAATGATGTATGTATTTAAGGTGGACAGGTCGAGAATTGGTCTCCAACTTTTTCCTTTCTTGGAACTAGGAATAGTCTGGAGTAGAACCCTTTCCTTGTTCTGCTGTTGGCACTCTTTCCACAGCTCTCATGTTTGCTAACTCCATTATCTGGCGTAGAGCCTCTGTTTTTGATTTGGAGGTAGATTTGGCATTCCTCTTTTGACTGGTAAAGTGTGGAAGTGAAACCGTAACCTTGATCTATGGTTTGTAAAATCCACTTGTCTTTTGTTATGTAGTGCCAGTTCTTTGAAAATAAGGTTAACTTTCCGCCTAGAGGAGCTGCTATTTGTTCCCTGGTAGGCGGATTTAGGATTAAGTCACTGTGGTTGTGCTGGTGTAGTGGCAGTGGCTGTGTCTGTGCCTCTGTTGTTACCTTGCCACTGTCGTCCTCTGTAGGCACCTCCTCTGGATTGGTTTCTGCCTCTGGAACGTCTATTCCTGCCCCTTTGAAATTTTGTGGAGTCAGGAAAGGACCAATTTTGGCAGGCCAGTTCCTGCTAAACCTTGGGGTTGAACCTGCAGGAAATCTTTAACAGTTTGAACAGATTTTGCCTTTTCTTCCATTTTCTTCATAACCTGCTGGGCAGGTGTACCAAACAAACTTGTCTTGTCCATAGGAGCATCTAGCAACTTAGCTTTAACATGATCCGGTAAAGCTTGTTCCTTTAGCCATGCATGCCTTCTTATCACCGTGCCTGTCATGGCTGATCTAAATGAAGCCTCCAGTGCATCATAGCCACATTTTAAGGAATGGTTGCTAACCTGTTGTATGTTATTTACCATCTCTAATACATATTTCTTATCAAGAGATTCATCAGTGGTTAGTTTTTAGTTAACTGATCAAGCATAAACTCTTGGTATTGTATCATGTGAAACTGACAGTTTAAAGCTCTAGCTGAGAGAGTAGCTGAAGTGTAGACCTTTTTACCCCATCTGTCTAGTGACCTTGCTTCCCTTTCAGAAGGAATAGGGTTTTAGCTGTGGTCGCTGCTACTGCCTTGGGACCCTGGGATATAGTTTCTGGGTCTGCAAGTGGGGCCTTGTAAAGGTGGTGATGAGTATCTGGCACCCTGTAAAATCTGTCTGGTTTGGCAGGGGCTGGGGTAAAGAATCTGGAGCGGAGCAAACATCATTGAAAGCATCATCCACCACAGAGAGAACAGGAGGTATAGCTAAGGGCCTGTGCTGTGGGAGGTGCAGAAAGGTCCTAAGTCTTTTCTGGAGTCTGAAAAATCCTGTTGCTGCCATTGGAACTGTTCTCGCATGGCATGCAAGGTTTCCCCAAAGGAGAATTCTTCTGGTGGGGAAGCAGCTGGAATGGATTCTTCAGCATCAGAATCTTCAAAATTGGAGAAGGGAGCCTCAGGCTGGTCAGTTATGTCTGATTCATCAGCAGAATCATCAGAAGACACTGGCTCAGGGGGCTCTGCCCTAGGTCTCTTCTCTGGGGGCTGAGAGGCCCTGTCTGGGTGAGATTGAGATCCTCTAATTAAAGAAAATAAATCTTCTGCCAAAGAAAGCATTTGAGAACTAGAAGAGGGCCTGGATGTGGGGGGTTTAACAGGCACTGTTTTAGTAGTCTTGGCTGCTTTAGCCCTGGCGAAGGCTTTAATGGACATGGCAGCTGGAGGCCTAGCAGCACCACGTGCTGGGGTAGAGACATCCAAGGGGATGGTGTCTGATAAGTCAACCACCGTAGTGGGTAAAATTTCTGAGGTCGATTCAAGAGTTGTAGCAGGGGCCTCAGTTGTAAGACTAGGTTCAGCTGTACTTTGAGCAGTTTTCTCGGTTTCGGCCGAAACCGAGACACTCATGTTTGCTTTACCGTGGTTTCAGCCGAAACCGCGGACCGCGAGTGTCGGTCTTTATCTTTGCGTTTTTTGGGGGTAGTCGGAGGATCCGACGGCATAATGTACGCAAAATCAGAACCGAAAAACTGTTCTGCAAACTCCGACCGACGCCTAAGCGTTCGTCGGTTGAAAGAGGCACAGGCCGAACAGGCTGCTACGTCGTGGGCTGGGCCTAAACAAGGCAGACAGTAAGAGTGGAAATCTTTATGAGGTATTTGTTTCCCACAGGTTAAACAATTGTTAACTTTTTCTGACATCGGCTGAGGCAAGAAAGAGTCCCCAACGGGGTACTTAGCTTTAGAAGTCTTCGAAGTAGTATTCGGTAGAAGTAATCTCTGGATCCGACCGACCGGCACTTGCGAACAGCTTCTGCTTCGGGCGCCACGCGGCAAGAAAGACTGGGGAAAATGGCGTCGGCTGATGCTTTTATACCCAAAGACCAACAGAGATGACGTCGGGTGGAGTGCGACATCAGCCGAAGCCGGACCCGGACTTTGGAATCCGGCCGACTGCAGGGCTGCCTGACGACAGGACAACCCACTTGTTATGACTGCAGATGCATCCATGAAGGACATCATCAAAGCTCTTTGCTTTGCTCCAAATAAAAAATCTCCTCCATTTATCAGCATAAACTTTCCTTGTACTAGGCCTCCTGGCCTCCAAAATAACATTCAAAACTTGTTGAGGAAGCTGCGACCCTCCAGGTTCCAGAACAGAATATGCCAGGCTGTTAGATGCAGGGACTGAATCCTGACATTGAGGAAATGATTGCCCTCCTGAATCAAAAGGTGCGGAATCAAAGGCAAAGGGTAAGGAGGATCCCATACTAAACTCCTCAGCAGAGGGTACCAGTGCTGTCGAGGCCAGTCTGGAGCTATTAGAATCATGGAGGGCTTGTCTTGTCTGACCTTCAAGAGAACCTTTGGAAGAAGAGGCAGAGGCGGAAAGGCATAGACGTGAAGATTGCTCCAACTGAATGATAGAGCATCCACTTTCCAAGCTGTGGGATGAAACATCTTTGTGCAAAACTTTGGCACCTGGAAATTTAGTGGAGAAGCGAACAGATCTATGTCTGGAGTCCCCCATATCATTGTCAACTGTCGAAATACATGAGGATCCAATTTCCACTCGTGGGGATCCACTATCCGTCTGCTCAAAACATCTGCTCAGGAGTTCTGTGCTCCTGGCAGAAACCTTGCTTGAAGAGTGAGTTGCAAACTGAGAGCAGTCTCCCACAAAATCATAGCTTGCCTGCAAAGAGGGTACGAATGGGTTCCCCCTTGCTTGTTGATGTACCACATGACAGTTGTGTTGTCTGTTTGAATCAACACCTGCCCTGGGAGAAGTAAATCCTTGAAAGTCATCAATGCAAACTGGACTGCCAACATTTCCTTCAAGTTGATATGTAAATGTTGAAGTCTGACAGGCCACGTGTCTTGAACCCATTTTCCATTGAGGTGTGCTCCCCAGGCCTTGTCCGAGGCATCCGTCATTAAAATCTGACTCGCCTCTGGTCGGGTCACAGAGAGTCCCTTGTTTAGGAGACATTCCTGAGTCCACCACAAAAATTCCTTTCGAATGCAAGGTATTATTTGAATGACAGTGTCCAGATCTTGGCAGTGTTGTGTCCATACATTTTTGAGATACCATTGTAGCTTCCTCATATGCAGTTTGGCATTGGGAAGCACCAGAATACAAAATGCCATGAACCCCAAGGCTTGAAGGACTGTCCTTGCAGTCAGCCTGGACTGTAGAGACAATTGATGGAAGTAAAGTGTAAGATTCTTTTGCTTGTCCGGGGTCAAAAAGGCCATCTGGGAAGCTGTATTCAGTCTCACACCCAGAAAGCACATTTCCTGAGAGGGTACTAGACTGGACTTTGTTTCGTTCACAGAATACCCTAGGCACCTTAACACGGTCATAACATACTGTAGATGGTGAAGAAGCTCGTGCTTGTCTTGAGCAAGAATCAGGCAATCATCCAAATAAGGATAAATTTGTATTCCTCTTAACCTGAAGAAGGCTATCACTGGAGCCAGAACTTTTGTGAATACTCTGGGCGCAGTAGATAAGCCAAAGGGCAATGCAGAGAACTGATAATGTAAAGTCCCAGCCCGAAAACGCAGGAATCTCCTGCAACTGAGTCCGATAGGAACATGAAGATAAGCCTCTTTGAGATTCAGAGTTACCATCCAGTGATCTTTGCCCAACAGAGGCAGAAGTTGTTGCAACGTCAACATTTTGAATTTTGGAATGTCCAGATATGTGTTGAGGATAGATAGATCCAAGATTGGCCTCCAAGTGTTTCCTTTCTTTGGTACAAGAAATAGGCGAGAGTAAAATCCGAGGCCCACTTCTGACAGAGGGACCTGCTGTATAGCCCCCATTTGAAGAAGTAAAGAAATCTGTTTGTGAGCCTCTACCCTTTGCTGAGGAGGAACGTCTGGCATGCCTTTGAAAGGAGGCAATGTGTGGAAATAAAACTTGTAGCCTCGGTCTATAATGTTCAACACCCATTTGTCCTGGGTGACTAGAAACCAATTTTGCTTGAAAAGTGCCAGGAAGACAGGAAGGATCTGGCAGCTGGAGATGCAGGTCATTGGGCCTGTTTACGAAAGGACTGGCCCCTGCCCTCACCTGTAGATTGTGCTGGCGAACTCCACGGTCTAGTCTAGGCCTGAAAGAACTCTGAGCTCTGCCCCTACCACATCTAGATCTACCCCTAGACTGTGAATCAGAAGAAGGGTAAGTCCAACCCTTAGCAGGCCAGTTCCTGCTAAACTTAGGGGGCTGCACCTGCAAAAAATCTTTAACAGTCTGCATAGACTTAGCCTTGTCTTCCATTTTTTTCAAGAAAGACTCCACAGGAGAACCAAACAAAACTTCAGACTGCAAAGGAGCATCTAAAATCCTAGCTTTAACGTTCTCTGACAAATTCTGATCCTTAAGCCAGGCGTGCCTGCGAATAACTGAACCAGTGGCAGCCACCCTGGAAGAAGCCTGCAAAGCATCAAAACCACACTGCAAAGCATGCTTACCCACCTGATCAGAGGCATGTACCAAATCCTGTAATTCCTTACACTCTATGCCCTCTGCCAAAGCATCCATTTTAGATTTTAACTGAGTAAGGAGAAAATTCTGGTACTTCAACATATGAAACTGGCAATTCAAAGCCCTCATTGCTAAAGTGGAAGAGGTATATAATTTCTTACCCCACCTTTCCAAAGCTCTAGCATCCTTATCCAAAGGAACTGGATTCTTTACAACAGAAGCCCTGACACCCTTAGGTCCCTGGCTAATAGTTTCTGGTTCGGCCCTAGGGCTCTTATACAGATACTTATGAGCCTCAGGCACTCTGTAATACCTATCTGGCTTAACTGGCGCAGGAGGCAAAGAGTCTGGATTAAGGGAAGCCTCAGAGAAAACGTCTTGAACAACATCCAAAACAGGAGGTATAGCCAAGGGCCTATGCTGTGGTAAAAACAAAAATTCCCTAAGCCTCTTCCTAGAATCTGAGAAATCCTGACCTTCCCATTTAAAATGCTCCCTCATGGAATGCAGGGTTTCTGAAAAAGAAAAATCCTCTGGAGGAGAAGCAGAAGGAGTGGAATCCTCTGCGTCTGAATCAGAATAAGGAGGAAAATCCTGAATGTCTTCAGCCGAAGACTCTGAGTAATCTGAAGCCTGCTCCAAACTTTCCATTTCTGGCTCCACCCTAGGCCTCTTATCAGGAGGGGGCATAGAACCCCTGATTAAAGTAATTAAATCTTCTGCCATTTTAAGCATGTGTTTTTTAGGCACAGAACCTGCAGAACTAGGACTGACACCTGTGGAAGGCAAAGCAGGCCTGCCTTTGGAAGGCACCTTAGAGACAGAAGGAGAAGGCCTAACCACCTTAGGCAAAGAAGAGAGAACAGTAACCTGAGAGGCCCCCTCAGCCTGACCTGACTCCTGAGAGGCCACATCTTGCAAAACCAACGTCTCCCCCTGAGACTCAGTTGAAACTTCGGCCGGATCAACCGAATCCACTGTGGTGACTAAAGAACCGGCGTCCGGAACGGACGAGTCATCCTGTTTGGACTTTAAAGATTTATCTTTGCGCTTCTTCGCGGTAGCGGGCGGAGGATCCGACGGCATATTGTAATTACACCGCTTACCGAAGACAAGCCTAGCACAATCTAACCTACGTTTAATGGTGCACTTATTAAATCTAGCACAAAAGCGACACCCTACTACGTCGTGCTCAGGTCCCAAACAAGGAATACAAAGAGAGTGGTAATCCCTATGCGGTATCTGTTTCCCACAAGAAATACAATTATTCACTTTTTCTGACATCCGGAAGTAACTGAGGCAAGAAAAAACAAAAATATTCCCCAACGGGGTACTTAGCCCAACTTGGTATCGGTCTGAAACTCAGAATACGAAAATTTCAGAACGCCGAACGGAACTTGCAAACGCTGCTTCTGCTTCGGACCATGCGGCAAAAAAGACTGAGGAAATGACGTCGGTCATGCGCTTTAATACCTTGACGCTCTGACGTCAGATCTGAGCACCCATGACCGACGTCAGCCTAATACTTTGGTATTCGGGCCGACCGAGGACAGCGGACTACCCATAAGTTATGACTGCAGCAATGTGAGATGAAGAACATCTACATATCAGACTGAGGCAATTCATGTAAGTCATTACTCAATAATATATGGACGAGAATCTGAAAGGTGTAATTTCATTAGCTTTAACACTTCATCCCAAGGATGTGCAGTATTAGGTTTTAAGGATGTTATATTTCTCTTGATGATGATTTCATTGTTGACTACTTCTGGAAAATTGAGAAATTCATGGTATTTTGAAGCAATGTTCTTTGAGCTTCTAGTAATGGTTTTACATGCTATTTCTAGAACAGTCCGTAGTAAATAATAATCAACCTTTTAAGCCTAAAATCATTTGGTACATTATAGAAGGCTTGTACTCTCTGTCCACACTGCTTTGAGAAAATAGTTAATTTCTTCCAAAGCTCCCTTCACAATACACAGCCGCTGATTACGTGAAACCGGTTTGCTTTGATTTCTTGATTGCATCTCCAGCATTCCACTTGGGAATTTTTGGTTATTTTAACCACTCTTCAAAGGTAACAAAATCCTATGCAAACATTTCCAAGTGAATATTTACCAATATTGAGTAAAAAATGTGCCCTTAATAGAGTGTAATAGAGTCTTTTTTCTGGGTCTATATCATATTATCGGACGATGAAAAGAGAGAACGCGCTTTCATCGATCCGATAATGTTGAAAGGAGAAAAAAAGCGAAGTTACAGAACATCGATTTTTTTTCCGATGGAAAAAAATCGGTGGGCCGCCTTCAGGACTTTGCCATTTCCTCCACTATGGTGCGATCTCGCAGTTGGTATATTTATGTAGGGGGTTGTGAGGGGCACAGCCCCCCACATTTGGGTGGTGTGGGGGGCAAATCCCCCCATTTCATTTTGTGTTTAAACTTTTTTTTTGTGGAACAGCGATTATTTTCCTTGGGAAAAAATTTGCCGTTCTGTGTGTTCACTTTTTTATTTCGATATTATCGGTTTGATGAAAGACTGTTTGCTCTTTTCATTGTGCAATAATATGATATAGACATTTTTTTTCTTCTGAAACATTTTCCTTTCTTCTAACACAAAAAAATCCAAAATTTGTTGTTAAAACATATAAACATTTTATAAAGATCTGACAGCAATAGTTAAAAAGTTATTTTCTTTATAGCAAAATATTCTATTACTTTAGGAATGTTTTTGTTTTGATACCGTATTCCCTCATAAGCCTCCTCTTGAGTAGGGCTCCTTATTCATAGGTAAGTACTAGATTAGCTGCCCTTGCCCTTATTCATAGGTAAGTACTAGATTAGCTGCCCTTGCCCCAATTCATAGGTTCATAGGTAAGTACTAGATTAACTGCCCTTGCCCTTATTCATAGGTTCATATGTAAGTACTAGATTTGCAGGTATTTTAAGCCTGGCCACTTTCCCTTTTTATGCACAAAATAACCCATTCCATTTCCATTTGATTATAGACTGGCCTTACCCATCTTATGGTCAATAAGAAAAACTGGGCTCATACGCTACATTATTTGAGGGGACCCATGCATGGGATAAAGCATTTAAGAGCTGCATCTGTCCATTAGTCATATATGGGGCAGTCCCGGGGAAATTTTCTGTTTCTAATCCACAGATCCAAGCTGTGATTGACAGGGATGAACTTTGTTTTATCTGGATTGGGAGTCTGTTCCAGAGCAACGGTCATACTTCTCAACCTCTTAGAGCAATAAAACTGGACAGAGCCAAACATTATGGGGGAACAAAGGTCCAAAAATAGGGACATGTTTGAAATATTACCCTTCTAAACTTAGAAAGTTAAGTTGCTAGAATAACAGGTTTTCCACTAGCAAACATTTTCTGCAGGATAAGAAGTCTGAAACTCAAATGACTGTCATTATTTAACAACTTCAATCACCAGTGATTTGCCAGAAAACCACAAATTTTATGAAGAACAGACCAAAAATATGAGACGAAAATCTGGACATTCTGTGAAAATGTGGACAGTTGACAGGTATGGCAGCTGTATCCTCTGTGAGATATACTTGTCTCTCTAAACTCTTCTGTTTATGTTGAAGAAGAGGATTAGATTCCTAGACAGAGTATTTCTGATGCCATTTGAGTTGCTGATGTGCAGTAAATCCATCAGTACTGGGTCAGAGGATGCCTTGTATGCCAGACACACTTCTCATCCTAGCAGTCTGGATGCAGAGTATAGTGACAGGGCTTTGAGGCGGTTCATGTAGGACATGTGTCTGGACAGATACATGCCAAAGGAGGTATTACATTCAATGACTGGCCTAATGAGGGCTGAGTAAAGGGAGACTATGACATTCCTGGATCTAGACACAATCACTTAGTTTATGAGCTGTGCAATATATAAAGACTTTCTTACAACAACAGACAAATGCTGGTCAAAAATTGGGTCACTGTCCATGTAAGTTCCCAAATCCCAAACAAATGGGTCAACTCTTGGGGGGTGTATTGCCAATGTGGTAGTTCCCTGTGGTAGAAGACTTTCCAAAGGATATAAAAATCCATTTTCAGACCATGATTTTAATACCAATTATTTATTTGAGACTAACTTCCTGTAGGATGGCCAAGTCATTTGGGGGTTTCAATGACTGCTACTAGCTTGCAGTCATCTGCAAACAGAGTCAGTCACAGCTCTTTGGTACTGGCATTTACTTCAGAAAAGTAGATGCCAAACAGGAGATTTGCCAGCGCAGAACCCTACAGGACTCCACTGGTGACTGGTCTCTTTGTAGAGTTAACTTCTCCTATTTTGACTGTGTGCTTCCTATCTGTGAGCCAGCTGGAAATCTATCAGGTGACATAGGGGTTTATTCCCAGCTTATTTAGTTTTTCTGCTATACCTGAGTGGGGAATTGTGTTCAAAGTTTTGGCCAGGTCGAGGTATGTGGTGCGCTCCATTTTGTCTTCATCCATTGGTTTGGTGACCTTTTCAATCCACCAGGATGAGTAAGCATGACTTGCCCTTGACAAATCCAAACTGAGATAGGTCCAGTATTTGGAGGTTCCCCATGTCCCAATTTATTGGTTCCATGATAAATCTTTCCATGGCTTTGCATATGACGCTGGTCAGACCTATGGGTCTGTAATTGCCTGGGTATGTGGAAAGTCTTCCCTTATGCAGAGTAATGACTGTAGGTGTCCTCCATTCACTTGGTACAAAACTTGTATGGAGGCTGAGATTGAAGAGTGTTGTTAGGGGTGGAGCCAAACAGTGTTTCATGCTAATTAAGATACATTCAGGGATACTGTCAGGCCCCATCAATGCAGTGTTTTAAGTTTTAATAGCAATTTTAGTACTTGGTGTTGTGAGAGCTGGAAGTGAGCCAGACTCAGGTAAATCTTGAAGGACAGACTGAGGTGAGAGAGGGGTAAAGTTAGAGATAAATTTATTGGCAGTAGGTTAATCTTCAGACAGCATAGATTAACATAGTTCACAATCAACTCAGAACATTGCTGCATTGTGCTTTTGATTACGAATATAACAAAAAAATGCCCTGTGGTTATCTTTGGGTAGCCATTTCAGCCTCAAACTTTTGCTATGGTGGATTTTACTAAGTTCCTGAGTTGTTTGTTTATTTTAGTGAGAAGGGCTCTAACATTCTGGGAATTACTCAACAAATATTTCTTCTATTAATAAACAATATAATGGGTCCAGATTTCATTCTGAAATTATATTTTTAGGATGTTTGAGAATTCCATCCTTGAAACTATTGCAAAATCCTAAGTAGTTTTTTTTTTTTTTGCCTCCACTATGTCATCTTTTGTATACAAATGCCTACGATTATACCCTTAGAACAGGAAAGTGGATTATTAGGTTGAACCCAAGTTTCAAGTCTACCTGTCCCAAGAAACTGAGTTTAATGTATTATACAATGTTAATATACTGAGAAAGTATTAGTGTGCATATGTTATATTCAATATAATAAAATTAACCACAAATGATTAAAGTTCACTGGGTGCAAGTTGTCATGGAATTCAATTCAATTCACTGGTGCTAATGGAACAGGTGTGCAGTACTGAAGGCCAACACTGCATTTAGGGCTCATCTGATGCACGTAGCTTGAGGCGAGTCTTTGGAGTAACTGTATCAAGCTGCTTGATACACTTTTAGCAAGTAGCTTGCTACAGCTGCATGCTGCAGGAGTGCAGAACATTTTTTTTTTGTTTTTGCTCTTCAGCTTTCTGTGTTTGCTCACCAGTCTGTGGATTTATACAGGACACTGGAGGAGTTATCTACAATTCTTTGGGTCTATATTAGAACACCAAACTTTCAAAATTTCGAGTGTTCTAATATCGTCCTATTTTCAGCGAATGTTGAAAATATCGAAGAAAGAGAAAACCAAATTTTTTCCTAGGGAAAAAATTTGGTTGTCCATTTCTGCTGCTTTGGTATTTTCAGCACTGTGTTGGAAAGTTACGGGTCGGGTTCAGGTAAGTGTGCGATTGTGTGGACATGAGGGTTAGGGCAGGTTAGGTGAGTTAGGGTTAGGGCACCGGTCAGGTAAGTGTGCGATTATGTGGATGTGAGGGTTAGGGCGGGGTAGGTGAGTTAGGGCACGGGTGAGGTGACTGTGCGATAGTGACGGACCTTAGGGTTAGGGTTTGGGTTAAGGTAAGTGCATAGTTAGTGGTGTATGTATAGTTTAGTGTAGGGTTAGGTGTATGTGTGTGGATTGCTGTTTGTTTGGTGTGCTTGTGTCGTGTGCATGTGTTTTGGAACAGCAAATTTTTTCCCTAGGGAAACATTTGTTGTTCTGTATGTTCGAAGTTTTAAATTTTCGATTAACAGGGTTCGATATTAGAACACTCGAAATGTTGAAAGTTTTGTGTTCTAATATCGACCCAATTCTTTTACCTTCTATTCCCAGCACTGGACAGCATCATCCTTCATTTTCTCTCCTCTATAGCCACGCCAACATGTTTGGTCGCCTTGTCTATTTCCTCCTTTCCAGGACATCTTCCTTTCACCCATCATGATTTCCTCAAGGACCAAAGAGGTTACAGTCGGACATTATTCATCCGTTATCAGGCCTCCACTAAATATAATGCACTGTTGGGCATTTACTTTGCTATACATTTACACAAGCTTGAAAGACCTCAACATTTCCTCAAGAGAAAGATCTCAGGTACCCCAACAGACTAAAAGCCCTATCCCTGTACTCAGTGTTACAGACTCCTGAGGGATGACTTCTGCTTATCCTTCCATTCTATGAATGGCCCATCACTCTTTGAAGTTCCTTCACTTAAATGGAACCAGTGGAAAAGTATACATCTGCTCTATTGATCTAAACTTGTACTGTTACATTGCCAAAACCAGATGGCCTGACAAACACCTAATGCAATGTATCTCCTGTGTCTAGAACAGATTGCCTTAACTATCAGAGAGCATACTTCCCTTGCAACCTTTAAAACCAATCTGGATGACTAGATGGGTGATCACAAATTTTCACCAGGGATATGTGGAGAAAGTCTGCTTAATATGGGATGTTGTTAGTCTTCCAGCAGTATTAGGACATGTGATTTTGCTTCCTGATGGCCTTCTTGGCCATAAGCTTAGTAAGAATCTATGGTACCTCCAAGGCTCAAGACCCAGCACCACTTTGCTCTCTGTAAATTCAGTAATCCTGCTACACAATTAACCAAGTCAATCCCGTGTGTACAAGAGTGCATCCAAATAAATCCATACCCCAAGTCCTGCACCACTCACGCATTCAATGACTACCTTCTCCCATTCTCTCCTTACCATCCCTTTATCATTCAGTATGAATGCCACAGTGTAGAAGGTTAAGGTACCTCCAACCCTCACATAACTCTCAGTTAAAGTACATAATTCTTATCCTCCTGGACTACCTCTCCTGGAAGTACCTTTATCCCCAGGTGTAAGGGAGTCTCTTGCTCCAATTCTCCATTGTTACCCAGTGCTTGGCCCATTCTGCCCGGAGTGAATCACTGCGAACCATCATGTTTACCAGACTCCTCCTTTACTTTCCTTCCATTCCCATCTTATTCCATTGATGATCGTATCCTATACATCAATGCTCATTTCCCTTCTATTTAGCTCTCTGCCCCCCACCCCCACCCCTCCTTTTTTTCTGCCAAAACATCATCTCTTTATCTGTCTTTTGTGTCTTCTGGCACTGCATGAAACACAGCTAATGAGAACTTACTGCACTTAAATCTTTGGAACCTGCAATACTATTCTGTTTTCCAAAAAAGATGAGGAAGCTGTACATAAACGATCTGACAAAAAATCACTTTCAGCTCTCTTGTAAGATGCAGGGGAGAGAGCATGGCAATTTGCCAGAGAAAAATCTATACAACTGTGAGACAATTAGAAAATCTGGGAGATGTTTAAAAGTAAATAGGTTTCTCAACAGTAGTTCTATACCAGTGCTAACTAATTCAATAAGTTGTTCTCTAAACTTTCTTTCTCATGCCCACTGGTTTCCTCTATACCTGGCTCTACCATTCCTTCTCCACACTAACCTGTTAAACCAGTACTGACTCAATAACAAAGTATTAAAGGTTCACGGGTGAATACTAGGCTAACTGCCCAGAGTGGCCATTGTGAGGCTAGTTATGTTATCTCATTAGGTATCCAAAATACCATTTTACCATTCTTATGTGAATACTTTCCATTTGTAAATGAATATTTCAGCTTGAATATGAACAGGGATGAGCTTTGTTTTAAGTGGATCAGGAGTCTGTTCCTGAGCAGTGGTACCCTCTGGAATACATACCTGTCCCTCCAAACTGTTCTCTTTATGTTGCACAAGAGGATGGGCTCTCTGGAATGGTTATTTCTGATATGATTTGGCCTAGAAGTGTGCAGTACTGCCATTAGTGCTTGGTCAGAGGATGCCTTATAGGCCAGGCACAAACCACCTCTTAATGGTCTATAAAAAACTGAGTACAGCAAAAGAGCTTTGAAGTGGTCTCTGTAGGTCATGTGGTTTAGTCCCTGTATTCTCTTTGTGAGGAACTTCTGTGGATGCTTTAGTTGTTGCATATGTCTAGACAGGTATATACCAAAGGGGGCTTTATACTCAAAGATGGACCTCATGAGGGCTGAGTACAGTGAGATAATGACATCTGTGGACCAAGATGATATCCCTTTGCTTATAAGTTAAGCAATATAGAATGAGTTCCTCACCTTAGTTACTTGTTGGTCAAATTGTAGGTCACTGATTATGTATATTCCCAAATATCTAGCTACTGGAAAACTCTGAAGAGTGTATTATCAATGCGGTATTTTCCCAGGACAGTTGGTTTCCCAAAGGATGCAATAATGGACTTTTTGCATTTAGCTTTAGTCCAAGACTCTGGCACTAGTTGTTTGTTTGGGACAAGTCTTCCTGGAGGATGGCAAGTCTTTTGGGGATTCAGTGACTGCTCCCAGCTTTCAGTGGTCTGCAAACTTGATCAACCAAAGACTCTTAACGTTTCCTTGGACTTCTGACAAGTAGATGATAAATAGGATTAATGTCTGTGCCAAGCCCTGTGGAACTCCACTCATGACTGGTCTTTGTGAGGAGGTAGTGTTCCCTCATCATAACTTCCTCTGTTCTCTCTGTGAGTTGTATGGCAATCCAGTGTGTAACAAAGAGGTTTTATTCCTAATTTTGTAAGCTTTTCTACAATGCCTGAGAGGGGTACTGTGTCAAAAGCTTTAGCCAGGTCTAGGAAGCGTGTATGTACCATCTTGCCTTTGTTTATTGCTTTGAGAACTCTTTAAAAAATGTACTGGGTTTAGTAAGATGTACTGGGTGAAGTTAAATGTACTGGGTGAAGTTAAATGTACTGGGTTAAGTAAAATGTACTGGGTTAAGTAAGATGCACTGGGTTAAGTAAGATGTACTGGGTTAAGTAAGATGTACTGGGTTAAGTAAGATGCACTGGGTTAAGTAAGATTGCACTGGGTTAAGTAAGATGCACTGGGTTAAGTAAGATGTACTGGGTTAAGTAAGATGCACTGGGTTAAGTAAGATGCACTGGGTTAAGTAAGATGCACTGGGTTAAGTAAGATGTACTGGGTTAAGTAAGATGCACTGGGTTAAGTAAGATGTACTGGGTTAAGTAAGATGTACTGGGTTAAGTAAGATGTACTGGGTTAAGTAAGATGCACTGGGTTAAGTAAGATGTACTGGGTTAAGTAAAATGTACTGGGTTAAGTAAGATGCACTGGGTTAATGTACTGGGTTAAGTAAGACTGTACTGGATTAAGTAAGATGTACTGGGTTAAGTAAGCATGAGCTGCTGTGGATGGAACCAGTCCAGCATTTGCAGGTTCCTATGCCCTTTTACTGATTAACTGCATGACAAGTCTTTCCATGGATTTACATACGAGGCTGGTCAGACTTTCTGCCACTCATCCCATCAGGATAAAACAGATGAACAGTTGTGGGTTTGGTTCAAGCAGCTTTATTATATGCAAGCACATCAGAATTGAGGCTTTAGTAACTTAAACTTAAATAAACTTATAAACAAACTGACTACTGCACTCATACATGTTAACACTCTGGCTGTTCTCTCAAAATGGCACTGCTGCCTGCACATGCTCTCTATTTATATGCATGTGCCCTCACTTTGAAAGGCTTCTTCAAGTTACAGCACACGCTCTGTTCTACATCCTCCTTTTTTGAGAAATAGGTCGTGCACTGAAAATGACAACAATCACTGACATGCAGTGGTTCAGAAATGATCCTTTGACATGCAATTATACAGATCTAAATACAAATAAAACAATCATGTCCAGGTTGCTATTTTACACTAGGTCTAGAAATATAATTCAATCGTGTGACATAAAAATTAGAACTAGGTCTAGCAACAGGGACTGTCTTTAATAAATGTTCAACTTCTGGGACGTCTGGGACACCATCAGGAATGGGAATAGATACTGAGACATGTCCTTCAACAGGAACATCATCTGGATTGCTCTGAGATCTACAGAATGCATCACAGATATGATGCTGCGATATCGATTCAGACACCAGAAGAAGATGCCTGTGATTTCTACTGTATTCTGTACCCTCAGATTCACCTAAGTAGGATCTTGAGTTGGCATGTATACCTCTCACTTTCTGTACCCTCAGATTCACCTACGTAGGATCTTGGGTTGGCATGTACACCTCTCACGATCAATTTGATCAAAACCTTTTGATGTTTGCATCCTCACTATCGCTCCTTCATCATTTGCATCCTCACTATCGCTCCTTCATCATTTGCATCCTCACTATCGCTCCTTCACCATTTGCATCCTCACTATCTCTCCTCCTTTCAATGGATGAGGAAGTCTGCTCATTTTATCATAGCTGGACTTCTGAAAGGAATGCTTTTTGAATAGTTGGGCTTTGATTGCTCTGGTGTTTTTAGTTTGGCCCCTAACTAGTAGTGCTGTTGATGTGATCCCCAGTGTGAACTTTCTGTTACCCACTCAAATATGTCAGTGGCTACTTTGACAAAGTAGTTCAGGAATCTGGGTTAGCTGAAGTGGCTCTTTCTGCAAATGCAATTTAGTACTATTGCATATTGAACAAGATGAAAGCACTTTAGCAATGTCTTTTGACAGAGAAGGCCAAAATACTAGTCCTCTCACCCTTCTTTTGGTAGCTTCAGAACTGGGTGGCCACAATGCAAAATCTGGATGTACTCATGTTGTAAGGAAGTAGGAACGACAACTTTAGGACCTTTGAAAATGATACCATCTTCCATCAACATCTCATCTCTGTAAGAAAAATAGGGTTGGACTTCTGTTGGTGCACAAGATTGCTTTGATGGTCATTCAACATTGAAGTGGTTGAGCTTTTTCAAAACTGGATCAGTCTCTGTATGAACTCTTAGCACATAAAGTCTTGTGGTAGAAAAATTATGCACCTCTATACCATCAAAGTCAAAATTCTATGCATCAAGCTTTTCTGTCCTATTTCTGTGTGATCTGGATAAGGCATTAGCCAGGTAAAGAAGTTTCCTTTTGTATAGACCATTTTGAAGTTACATTTTTGTAATCTGAGCATCATTCTTTGTAGTCTTGCTGGAGCTGAGTGCATAGGCTTCTTTAAAATAACATTAGATTTTTTAACAGTGAATTTATTTACTAGCAATGTTTTAATTGATTGTTTTAATTGAATATTTTTTCCTGCGCATGTGGGTATTTAAATGCATAGTTGTTTGTATAATGTTATCTGATGAAGCGTGGGTTTTCCACGCGAAAGCGCTTATCCTTTCATCTCTAATAAATCGTAGTGGATATTATCCTGGAGTTTGGATTTTTTAGAGTGCTTTTTGCATCTTGACATCGTGGCTGAAACTCTCATTTCTCTTTTATCCTTCTTTAAAATAGTGACTAGAGGTTGATGATCAGTCTCTATCTGGATTGCTTGGCCATGAATATAATCATGGAACTTCAAACATGCGAACACAATTGCCAAAAGTTTCTTCTCAATTTGAAGATACTGCATCTCAGTTTGGGTAAGAGTTCTAGACACACAGACTACTGGTCTGCCCTCATGAAGAATAACTGCACCAAGACCAAACTTTGAAGCATCACAGGAAAGAGTTACGGACTTGTGGATATCATAGTATGTTAATGTAGGTGGACTGGCAATTTCATGTTTCAGGCCATTAAATGCTCTCTGATGTTGTTCCAACCATGACCAGGCAACATTTTTGCATGTCAGCTCTCTTAAAGGCACTGACAATTCACTGACGTCTGGTATAAACTTGACCAAATAGTTAACCATACCAAGGAAACACTGTAATGCTTGGACATTGCAGCTGGCATCTCAAAAATGGCTGTTTGGTTGGAAGGGTGTGGTCGTAAGCCTGTACTGGCAAATAAATGACCTACATAAGTAACTTCTGATAGCCTGAATTTACATTTTAGAGGATTGAGCTTTAGATTCACTTCAAGTGCTCTGTCCAGAACTTTCCTGAGGTTGCTGTCATGCTCTGCTTCGCCACTGCCTCCAACTAGTAAATCATCCACTATTATACCACACAGATGACCTGAAAAAAATTTGCTCCATTGAACGCTGAAAGACTTAATTGGCAGAATTTATTCCAAAAGGCATTCTGAGAAATCTGTATCTACCAGGGTCTATATTAGAACACAGAACATTCAAAATGTCAAGTGTTCTAATATCGAACCCTATGAATCGAAAATTTAAAACATCGAACTTTCAGAACAGCTAATTTTTTCCTAAGAAAAAATTTGCTGTTCCAAAACACATACACACAACACAAGCACACCAAACAAACAGCAATCCACACACATACACCTAAACTCTTACACCTAACCCTACACTAAACTATACATACACCACTAACTATCCATTTACCTTAACCCAAACCCTAACCCTAAGGTCTGTCACTATCGTAGTCACCTCACCCGCACCCTAACCCTAACTCATCTACCCCGCGCCCTAACCCTAACTCACCTCAAGTCCACACAATCGCTTACTTACCTGAACCCAACCCGTAACTTTCCACCACAGCACTGAAAATACCGAAGCAACAGAAACGCACAACCAAATTCTTTCCCTAGGAAAACATTCGGTTTTCTGTTTCTTTGATATTTTCAGTGTTCGCTGAAAATGGGTCGATATTAGAACATTCAACATTTTGAATGTTCGGTGTTCTAATATAGACCCTATCTATCAAATGGGGTACTGAATGCAGTCAGTAATGAATACTTGTGATCAAGCATTACTTGCCAAAATGAACTATTCGGATCTAAGACAGAAAAAACAGTGGCATTTGGCATGAGGATAACAACCTCCTCAACTATACGCATAGGATGGTAGGGCCTCTTTAATGCTTTGTTTAAGTCTCTTGGGTCAATACATATTCTGATTTCATCTGAGCTCTTCTTATGAGCAACTACCATGGAAGATACCCATTCGATTGGCTCTGTGACTGGGCAACTCACACCTTGTTGCACCATTTTATCTAACTGGACCTTGACTTTGTCCAGCATAGCTATCAGAACTTTTCTCACTGGTTTGACCACTGAAAATGTGCTTACATGATGGACTTCTTTGGTAAAAGAAAGCAATTTCATTCTTAAATTGTCTCAGAGACCTAATAATACTACATAGGTCTTCTGTCTACATAAAATTGCAAGCTGGAACTGTTCCCGGCTGAATGGCATGAAAGTACTACTGAGCCTTCAGTTTGAATCTCTTCACCTCCATAAGCAACAAGCTTCACACAATTGGCCAAATAAAGTTGTTCACCAGCACTTATTCTAGCAAATGTTTCCGCTGACATAACATTGCACTTTGAACCAGTGTCTACTTTGAGCTCCGTGGGTTTACCATTGATAAGGACAGTACAAAACACTTTGCTTTTTGCCAACAAATCTACTGCATAAACCTTTTCACTAACCACTGATACACCATCTACACAGAAAGTAGAGCTGCAGCTTTCTATATGATCAACTTGCTTTTTTGAGTGACATTTCTTAATAAATGAATGAGACTTGCTTGAGTTACAAAACGTTTGAAAGTGATTCTATCTCATCTTTTACACTTGTGGCATTGCTGACCGAATGCTAAGCACTTTTCTCTTTTAGATTTATGATTGGCACCACAATTGTGACAGTTAACAATAAGAATTGACTTGGGTTTTGCTGACTCACCCTTATGCTGCACTGAGCATGTCCGTTTTACTGAGCTAGTAATAGAACTTACTGGAAAGTTACTGGTTCTCCCTTGTAATCCTGCAGGGACTGCAGCTACCATGTGCTTAGGCCTGGTTTTGATAGCCACATGCTGCATGCTGTCTACATTTGCTCTAGAAGCTGCTGAAACCATGCTCTTATCACTTGCAAGCATATCTGTGTGCCTTTCTGTAAGCTCCTGTATTTGACAAATCTCTATAGCTTTGCTCAGCATTAAATCACTGTCATGAAGCAAAATCTTTCTCACAGCAGTATTATTAATACCACACACGGCCTGTCCTTTATCAACTCATCTTTCAAATTACCCAACCTTCACATTTTAGCCTTGTTTCTCAAGTCAGTAATATAAGCTACTAAAGTTTCTCTGGGCTTTTGGTCTTTTGTATAAAATAGGTGCCTCTCCAATGTAACATTTGTGTGGGGCTTAAACATTTCTCTAAATTTCTGTTTCAAGCACTCAGTGTCCTCCCTTGATTCAGTTTGTACAACAATATGATGGTTTTCCCCTTCTCCTGCACATACTGCTGGTGCATACGTAAATGAACACTCTCTTTCAATAGTTTCTGACCCACTAAGTTAAGCAAAATAAATGCCCTCATATGTGCATCTTTGTCAGAAAAAGCTGATTGTAATGAAAATTTCATATTCCTGCTCAAACACTCTTCAATTATCTGCAATATTATGATCAAACAGAAGTGGAATGGGTCCATGAATTACCTCTGCCATATCAACACATAGTAATAAAGACCCTTGGAATTATATACAAACATTTATGCCAGAACTTGTAAATATGCCCAATAGCAGAACAGACTTTTTGAAATAACTATACTTTGTAAAATAAGTTTCCATAGCACAAGAACACTTTGAAATCCCTGTACTTTGTGAAACCACTCCTTATCAGAGTAAGAAACACTTCAAAATGACTGCAGTTTGCAAATGAACTGCGCACAGCATAAGAAACTTCTTGAAATTGCTGCAGTTTGAGAAATAACTATGTACAGTGTGAGAAACACTTAGAAATTACTGCACTCTGTAAATAAAATGTACACAGCACAAGAAACTTCAAAATTATTGTATTCTGACTGCACTTTGCGAAATAACTGTACTTTGCACACAGTAAATTCTTTAAAATAATTGTACTCAGGGGTGCCGGAAGCTGTTAAAGACTGGGGGGAGGGTGACAGGGGCACTTGGTGAAATAAAAAGGGTCACTTTTTATAACTATTTGCTACCGCAACATAGGTTCACTTGGAGGACATTTCAAGCTTAGCCAATTCCCTTTTGGTGCTTGAATTAACATTTTCTGATTGGTCTTCGCTATCCCCATGGCTAATAATTGTATATTAGTCCTAGTGAGAACAACTGTGATCATACCATAGATAATTTGAGGGGGCCATGTAACGGATGCAGCATTTAGGAACTGCCTCTATCCATTAGGGGCATGAGGGGAAATCCTGGAGTACATTTTCTATTACCCATCCTTAGATCCAAGTTGCATTTGAATATGGATGGATGGATGGATGAGCTTTGCTTTATTTTTATGGATAGACTGTTCCGTAACAGCTAAGTCTTGAACCCAGAACCATGTGCACTACAGTCAGAGCAAGATACCACTAAGCTAAACCAGCAGTTTCTTAAAAGACAGGAAGACCAACTTAAATGGCTATCATATCATTTAGTGAATTCAGTTCCCACTTCTCACCATAGCTCTCAACCTCTAAGCACAAAAATACAGAACAAAAGCCAATAATGGGGGAATACAGCCCCAAAATAGGGACACATTTCAAATACTGATTTTATAACCTTAGAAAATTGCTAGAATACTCTGCAATTACATCCTACAGTCCACAGCATCTCAGCTTCTGCAGCAGCTTGACTAACTGCAAATATACATTCTGGCAGCAGCTTGACTAACTATAAGTCCTTCTGCAAATATAAATTCTGGCAGCACCTTGACTAACTATAAATCCTCCTGCAAATATAAATTCTGGCAGCAGCTTGACTAACTATAAATCCTCCTAGCAGCAGTTTTGAATAAATCCATTTGTAAATTGTTTCCGCTTGCAAAAAACAGCCGGAAATACGTGTGCTGACATGACGTCATTGCGGCAGTTAGGCGCATGGAGAACTAAAGGGACAGAGGTATGATCTAAAAGTGGGGGAGCTCCTCACCCCCTCGCTCTATGGTTCCGGCACCCATGATTGTACTGTAATAAAGCACACACTGTAAACAATTTGCACACTGAGATACTTCGAACAACTCTAGTTATGCTCTGAACAGCTTTAGTCAATGCAAAATAGCAGCCCATATCAAAACATGGTTGTTTACTGAAAAACATACAGTCGCATTGCTTATTTTGCCCTTTTATTGTACTCGTTATGCCCTTTTGACCATTTTATCATGCTTGTTATACTTTTCTTGTGCTCATTTTACTTTTAACATGCTTGTTATGCAAATCAGAAGTAACTCTGAACATATTCACAACTATAGGTTCATAGGTTGGTACTAGGCTATCGGCTCTAGGGCCTATACAAGCCTAGCCATAACAATTCCCTGGCTATTTCTTCCCACACTATTTCTGATAATTCTATTAAATATTGCAATTTTGAATATTTTGTTTAATCAATAATGCGGTTTGTGCTACTCGTTTGATAATAATGCATTTTGTGCTTTGCAAATGCTTCATATTTTCTTCAAAAAATAAATCATTTATGCGAGTTTTGTTTAGCTGAAGTTTGTTTCTGGCCTTTTTTAATCATTTGACACTAATATTGACACTGTATAACATTGTATTGCTACTTAATACCTTGTAATAATCCTGTAACATTGCTGTTTAATGTTAATTTATAATGAAAATTGTATAAAATGTTGGAGCTTTCCCCCCGGGCCTCCGCTGAAAAAGGGCTCTTCAGCTCAATCGGACAACCCCAGTCAACAAATGTAAAATAAATAAATAAATAAATAGATTTGAACACTGCATCACCCTACCTGTTCAATGTACCTTCACCGTTAACTCTGCACCTCATGGCTTGAAGATGTTGCGCTCTCAATCCCGGTTCTGACATCATGTCACTCGTCCAGTCAGGATAAAACAGACGGAACAGTTGTGGGTTCGGTTCATGCAGCTTTATTATACACAAACTCATCAGAATTGAGGCTTAGTAACTTAAACTTAAATAAACTTATAAACAAGACTGACTACTGCACTCATACATGTTAATGCTCTGGCTGTTCTCTCAAAATGGCACTGCTGCCTGCACATGCTATTTACATGCACGTGCCCTCATTTTGAGATGCTTCTTAAAGTTACAACATATGCTCTATTCTACACTAATGAGTCATTAGCAGTTACCCAGGTCAGTGGATGGTGCTCCCTTGTACAGAAGTATGACTCTTGCTGTCCACCATTCACTTGGTATGAAGTTTGTTTGGGGGCTGAGGTTGAAAAGTGTTGTCAGAGGCACAGATAAGTCATGGTTCATGCTCCTCAGGATACATTCAGGGACAGTGTCAGGATCATAGATGCAGTACTTTCGTTGATCCTGTGTAACAGTGAGGGTGTATTAGTTTCTGATATTTTGTGTGATATGTCTGGGTGAGGGGTCACTGGAGGTGAATGTATTGGCCAGCAGGTTTGCTACATCTTCAGCTTCAGTATAAGTGATATAATTCACAATCAGCTCAGCACTCTGCTGTATAGTGCTCTTTGATTCTGCACATAACTGAAGATGGCCTTTTGGTGGACCTTGGCCTGGGTGGTTTGAGGGCAGAGCTATAAAACAAGTTGCTGGTTTGCATGCTAATGTTGTGTAGAATCAGTACCCCTGACTAACAATCTCTGCCACACTGACAGTTACTCAACGCTGACGCAGGACAGAGATGTGGCTATTCAGAGCGAGTACAACGCTGACGCAGGACAGAGATGTGGCTATTCAGAGCGAGTACAACGCTGATGCAGAACAGAGATGTGGCTATTCAGAGCGAGTACAATGCTGACGCAGGACAGAGATGTGGCTATTCAGAGCGAGTACAACGCTGACGCAGGACAGAGATGTGGCTATTTAGAGCGAGTACAACGCTGACGCAGGACAGAGATGTGGCTATTCAGAGCGAGTACAACGCTGACGCAGGACAGAGATGTGGCTATTCAGAGCGAGTACAACGCTGACGCAGGACAGAGATGTGGCTATTCAGAGTGAGTACAACGCTGATGCAGGACAGAGATGTGGCTATTCAGAGCGAGTACAATGCTGACACAGGACAGAGATGTGGCTATTCACAGTGAGTACAACGCTGATGTAGGACAGAGAAAAGGTATGAAAAGAATATGGCAAAAACGCAAAGCACCTCAGTACCTTGAAACCTTTAGAACGCTTCACAATTGAACACATAAATGAAGACAAAAACTATACTATAACAAGTTTCAGAACACTAAACACAACCTTAAAAAACGTTGGACATCCATTAAAGAAATCTTGCATCCTGGCCAAAAATTCAACCCAAACCCCTCTCCTGATAACTCATCACTCAAAACTGCAATACAGTTCAACTCTTACTTTACAGACAGGACACCTCTAATAAAAGATTCTTCAACATCTAATCCTAACCCGGTCCAACAGCCACATATTCCACTTTCACCTTCAAAGCTGTGCCCACATTCTATATAACACTACTCAAACTTAAATCATGTTCTTCTTCAGCTGATGTCCGGCTTGTCTTAATGGAACAGCTTTCATAACAAGTGATGAACTCAAAAATAGTTAAAGCTGGCATGGAACAAAAACACTAACTTGAGAAGAAAAAAAATATATTAACAGATTACAATGACAGCCTGCACACAGGGGCAGGTAAATGCCACATGAGGCAGATCAAAATGATCATCTGCCATAATATTCTGTGCTTTTGAGCAAATGAAGAATGCGCACCTGCACAAATAATGTTGCTTAATTTGCAAATCCAGCAAGTGCTCTAATGTGAAGGGCGTGCATATCAGGTTCCAAAGCATGGAATTTATCCAGTCTTTTCCCTCACAGTACCCTTCAAAACCCCTCAAACTTAGGAGGCAGCAACAACAGAAGCATCTTAGGTATAGATAAAACTCTACAGCAGCAAACAGACACACAACCTATTTTTCTTCATATTTTTCCAATACTGTTAGCTATGACTGGCAATATTTGCTGTGGGACTGCTGTTGACAAATATCTGAGAACTATAGAGCTAGCATGCAATACTTGATGTACACGGACTTGGCCAGGCACAAATAATGTCCTTATATTCACCACTGCAGCATTCATTACAAATAGGACTCCCTGCCGTGAAGCCCACCATCCGGTCAGTTTACCAAAGTCTACTGTTGCTTTAATGTAAGGTGAACGTCATCTACATACTCCTTGTGTAGCACAGGGCATAAAGGTAACATTCAGGCGTACCATCCTCAGAACTTCTTTGCCACTAGTCTGAATGCTGTTTTTAACTGTTGGTCTGTTACCTCCATCTGTTTTTTTTTTTTTGCTGTTTTTCTGTTTATTGGCTTTCTGGTGATTGCTCCTGTTGGCTGAAGTCCTCACCACTGCAGATAAGTACCCTGTTGGGTTTTTCTTTTTTTGGATTTTTTTGTACTGTTTGGGGTTAATGTCATCCAGGAAGGGTAAATTCCAGTGTGGGAGATGGATTCCCCCATAAAGACCATCACAATGTGTCTTTTTTGCCTAGGTCCTGCTCACGACCATACGTCTTGTTCAATTTGTCAGGAGTTTGTCCTTAAAACTCTTCGTAGTAGGCTTTCTTCCCTTCCATTGTATCCTTGGAACCAGCGTCTTAATCTTCTTGGTAAAGACACTATGGATGGCACTTGCTGCCCTGAGGGTCAGCCATCAGGGAAGAAGACGGTGCATAATGTAAGACCGGAATCTTCCACTGTCCAGCCTCTGCTGGCAGTTTCTCCTGAGGTTATTGTGAACCCAGAGGCCTGCCTGGTTGTTTCGTCAAATTCCTCTACCATGTCTGAGTTGGAGGCTGGGTGAGGATCTGGCAGGCAGCACATCCAACGCAGCTTTGCAAGTTTCAGGCATTCAGGGGAAACCATGCATGACTGTTTCTGAGAGAGTTTAGAGGGGTTCTGCAGTTTCTCTTTAGGGAAGAGGCTCCTACTACAGTTGTGAAATGCCATCCTGAGTCTGGGTCTTCTCATGTTTCTAGGACGGGTGTCCCCTTAAAAAAGGAACAGAAAACTAATCATGCTTCTTCTACTTATAGGGATCCATAAAGTGAGTGGCAGGCCTTTATTCAAGGGCCATTTAGCACTTTACTGTCATTAAGGCCTCCACAAGGGGGTTTGGTTCCTGCTCCTCCTTGGTCCTCTTCTTCCACTAAAAGGCCCAGAGTGTTGAACTCTTCTGAGGGAGAGTTCGAGTCTGATGATGAATCCCTTGCTTATTCTACCCAGATTCCTTCTCCTTTATATTATGGGTCCAAGGAAGAGGACTATCATACTCTAGATAATCATTAATAGGAAATTTCCTTTGGGGACACAATCTCTAGGATGATGGAATTTTTTTTAAGTGGGATTGTGCCCAGGTTTTGGATATCCATAAGAGGTACTATGAGTTACTGCAGATGGAGTCTCCTAAACCTGCAGCCATTCCTCCTGTTTTGCCTGCTTTATTGGATGATTTTTTCCAATGCCTCTAAAGTGCTGGATTCTCTGCCCCATGCTCCCAAGAAGTCTGATAAGTTTTATAGGGTGCCTGAGGTTTGTTCCCTTTTGTTTATATGCCCTGCTGCTGACCCATCTGTGGTGTATGTAGCCTCTGATAAGCTGTCTCAATTGCTTCTTTCATCCCAGTTACCGCCTCCTGACAAGGACAGTAGAACCATGGATAGGCTGGGTAAGAAGGTTTATACTTCGGCTACCCTAGCTTTTAGGGTTATTAATTATCTGACCCACATCTCTAAGTATGTCTTGGCTCTTCTTTCTCAGGCTTGTCAGCTTCTTCCAGACTCTGAAGGTAAATCTTCTGCTCTTTCCTTGCTTGGGACTTCCTCTCAGGTAGTTTGTCATACAATCAGATGTAGTTATGATGCAGCAGATGCCTCTTGTAGGGCTGCTGCTTCTGGTTCAGTTATGAGGAGATATTCTTGGCTTTAGCTTCAACCTTTGCCTGATGATATTAAGTCTAAGTTGATGGATTCTTCTCTGGATAACAGACTTCTATTTGGTGAAGCAGTTGCTGGTTTATTTAAGTCTCTTCAGGACAAGGGGAAGGCTTTACAGGAGCTTAAGCATGTCTTTGTTTCTCCTGTGCCTAAATTTCAGCGAAACTACCCTTCTAAGCCAGTCTTTGTTTGTAGACATTCTCACTCTCCTTCTAAAGGTAAAAAGGGTAGCAAACAGACTCCTCCTGTTAAGGCCAATCAGACTGTGGGGATTCTCAAGCTTTTCTTTCCTGACACACCAGGTGCTGTCGGACTATCCACCTGTTCTCAGCCACATTCCTCTTTCTCTTTCCCTTCCACTTTGGCTCCGAATCACGCAGGATTCCTGGGTTCTGTCAATTATTCAGCAGGGGTACTTCATGATCTGGATTTCCCACCCTCCTTTTTTGGGCATTCCTCAGCCTCCTCAGGAACAACTTCATTTTTTCTTAGAGGTTCTTCAATACCTCTTGTCTTAGGGTACTACTCAAGAGGTGCCTGTGTTCCAAACGCTGAAAGGGTTTTATTCAAGAACATTTCTAGTGCCCAGAAAAGAAGATACTTGGAGGCCTATTCTAGGCCTCTACCATCTGAACACCTTTCTGAAGGTGCTTAGCTTTTGGATGTTGTCCTTCTCTCCCATCTGAATAACTTTCTGACGGTGCCTTCCTTTCGGATGTTGTCCTTCTCTCCCATCTGAACACCTTTCTGAAGGTGCTTTCCTTTCGGATGTTGTCCTTCTCTCCCATATGAACACCTTTCTGAAGGTGCCTTCCTTTTGGATGTTGTCCTTCTCCCCATCTGAACACTTTTTTGAAGGTGCCTTCCTTTCAGATGTTGTCCTTCTCTCCCATATGAATACCTTTCTGAAGGTGCCTTCCTTTCGGATGTAGTCCTTCTCTCCCATCTGAACACCTTTCTGAACGTGCCTTCCTTTGGGATATTGTCCTTCTCTCCCATCTGAACACCTTTCTGAAGGTGCCTTCCTTTGGGATGTTGTCCTTCTCTCCCATCTGAACACCTTTCTGAAGGTGCCTTCCTTTCGGATGTTGTCCCTTCAGTCCCTTTTTCCTCTTGCACCTCCTCAAGCTTTTGTAGCATCTTTGGACCTCAAGGATGCTTATCTCTGTATTATGAGCCATCCTCTTTTCAGGAGATTTTTGTGCTTCTTTGTTGCTTTCTGCCATTTTAAGTTCTGTGCAATGCCCTTTGGCCTTTCTATTGTCCCAAAGGTATTCACCGAATGCCTTGCTCCTGTGATTGCCTTTTGCAGGCTTCAAGGGATCCAAATCTTTCCTTATTTGGATGACTTGATGATTCAGGCATCTTCTCCAGAAGTCCTTTGTTAAAGTCTTCATTTTACTATTTCTCTTTTTCAGAGCCTGGGGTTCACAAACTTCAAAATGTCTTCCCCTGACTCCTTCTCAGGAGTGTGTCTTTCTGGGTTGCAGGATTCCAACAGTGCCAATGCTGGCATCCCTGCCTCTTCCAAAGGCATTAACTCTCATTTCTTTCTTTTAAACTCTTCTTCCCCGGCCTCTATTACAGCCAGGGAGTTTCTGAGAGCTCTAGGGTTTATGGCTTCCACCATTCCAATGCTCCCTCTGGCCAAACTCCACATGAGGAAGTTGCAGTGATTTCTGAAGTTGGTGTGGCTTCAGCATGCACATCCGCTAGACTTTCCTGTTCCTCTTCTCCCGTGTCTCATGGAAGAACTTCTGTGGTGGATTCAGCAGTTGTCTCTGAATCCAAGGCTCCCTTTTTAACCTCCTCTTCTCTCTCAAGATCTGTTCACAGATGCTTCAGATGTGGGATGGGGAGAAATGTTTGGCTCCCTGAGGGTTCAGGGGGTGTGGTCGCCTCGTCAGCAAAAGAAGCACATCAACAGAGATGAGGGCTCTTCTGCTGGCTCTTCAGGCCTTTCATCCTCTCTTCTCTGCAGGACCTCTCAAGGTGTTTAAAGACAACACCACAGTTATGTGGTATATCAACAAACAGGGGGGAGGGGCGAGATCTTACCGACTTTGCTGGCTGCCACTTCTGGTAAGGGATCTGGCTATCCAATATCAAGTGACTCTTCAAGCAGTTTAACTTCCTTTAAATTCCTTCAGATCAGAACATTGTGGCAGACAATCTGAGCAGGTCCTTCACTCAATCCCATGAATGAATGCTTCACATGGATGTGTTTCTGGACATTGTTTATCAGAGGAGTACTCCTCATGTAGATCTCTTTGCCTCCCCTTTAAACAGACAACTTCCTTTGCTGTGTGACAGAATCCCAGGTCTTCTGGTATGGAAGGTGGATGCCCTCTCATTTTCTTGGAAAGGAATGTTTCTTTATGCATTCCCTCCCCTTCCTCTCATTCCAAGACTCCTGTTTAAGATTCAACAGGATGCTCCCAAAATCTTGTTGGTGACTCCCTTTTGGCCAAAACAGTAATGGTTCTTTCTACTTCTGCATCTAGCCAATCACACCATCACATGTTACCTCACAGGGTGGATCTTCTCACACAAGACAAGGGGTCTTTCATCCATCCCCATCTGTCCACGCTTCAAATGACACTGTGGGTGACAGGTTTTTGATCCCTCATGGACACCTTTTTTTTTCCTGAGGACGTGCTGCAGATCCTGCAGGAAGCCAGAAATCCTACTTGTCTAAATGGAAGAGGTTTTCTATTTAGTGTCTTTCTTGTGACCTGGACCTGGATGTTCCTTTGGTTCTCACTTATTTGTGCGAGTTGCTCAGTGCTGGTTTGGCCTGTTCTTCTATTAAGGACCACTTATCATTTCTTTCTGCTTGTCTGCCTTTAACTCCCCCCCCCCATTAGCTTCTAGATTTAAGCAACTTCTTACAGGTATCCTTAATATCAGACCTCCCAGGAAGCCTGTTCCTCCTCCCTGACATCTTCATTTCATTCTGGAAACATTGACTCAAGCTCCTTTTGAGCCTGCGGTTTCAGCTTCCTTGCAACATTGTTCTTGGAAGACAGTTCTTTTGTTAGCTCTTACTTCTGCTAGACGGGTGTCTGATTTGCAAGCCCTTATGGCTTGTCCACTTTTTTTGATATTTCATGAGGACAGAGTGTCCTTGTGTACTAATCATTCTTTTATGCTCAAGGTGGCTAATGAGCTGTCACTTAATCAGTCTATTAATTTGTCTACTTTTTTTCCACTCTCCACAATCTGACAGTGTTGCATACCTTAGATGTGCATAGACAGCTCAGATTTTATTTGGATAAAACTAAAGCTATCAGAAAATCTGAACAGTTATTTGTTTCCTTTCATCCTAGGTCTTCAGGTATGGCTGTTTCCAAGCAAACTATTTCCACTTGGATTTCAAAGGTTATTTCCTTTTGTTACACTTTCATGGTGAAAGCCTTCTTTCTTCTGTAAATGCTCATTCTACTAGGGCTGTGGCTTCTTCTGGTGCTTTTTTCAAAGGCTTAGACACTAATTCTATTCTTGAAGCTGGTACCTGTACTTCTGTGCATACCTTTACCAAACACTACCAGTTGGAAGGTATCTCCAGAGCTGGGGCTGGTTTTGCCAATGCCGTTCTTCATGGCTTCTTGGGGGGCTCTGCTGCTGCTTCCTCCTCCCAAGCTTCTTCTTGACCTTTGGCCTCTCCCATACGTTATTAATACTGCAGCAGTGAATGTAAGGACATAGTACAGTTGTGTAAAATCTTACCATAACAGTAGATTCCTTGCCTTCACTGATGCAGCATTCACTCCCTCTCTCCATCCCCCTAGTTTTTTTTTTTCCCTTCCTGGATGTGCAGGATCTCCTTGGTGTTCCTTGGACTGATGTTTCTACTGGGGCAATCAGTTCTGAGGATAGTACACCTAAACATTACCTTTATGCCCTACGCTATGCAAGGAGTGTCTAGGTGACGTTCAGCATACCTTAAAGAAATGGTAGACTTTGGTAAACTGGCCGGACAGTGGGCTTCACGGCAGGGAATCCCATTTGTAATGAATACTGCAGTGGTGAAGGCAAGGACATCTACTGTTATGGCAAGATTTTACACAAGCGTACTTTCACAATACTAAAGAAAATGGAATTTTAGGTTTGTGATCACATTATCAATAGGTGCTATTAAGCAATGACTACATACCTCAACATTTTGCCAATATATTCTCTGACTATGGTATACTATGCATTGAGTTTGTTAAGCAAAGTATTATACAATGTAGCACTGCAGTAAGCATAATGTCACAAGTTGTGCACAATTTTAAAATGCCATATTTTCAGACACTTGCAAGCCTTGCCCCACCCCGCTTGCAAAATGCTCAGCATAAATAACTTTAGTACTATTTGATACTAACAAAAAGAACACCTTGACACATTATAGGAACAAGGCACCTCTGATGCTCAGAGTCCCAGTAGCAGACTGTGCAGAATATTTTTATTTTTGAGGGGGGGGGGGCTGGTGCCCACAGGATCACCCCCAAAGTCTCCCTCACCTTGACATCAAGATAAGAGTCAGGCTTTATTGGCCAAGGATGGAGCCCTCAAGGCCATTCTTTGTCCAGTGAACATATTCAGTGCCAATTATTTCCTTTTTGGACACGAGAGCTGGAAACTAGGCATGCGCCAACCTGCAATTCATGCAGATAAACCTAAATCCCTCCCTTGCTGGCAACTTGCATGCTCCAAAAACGTTGCCTTTGAAAACAGCATAACTATGTTACATATGTCAGGTGCTGCATGACTGAATAACTATGTTACACATGTCAGGTGCTGCATGACTGAATAACTATGTTACACATGTCAGGTGCTGCATGGCTGAATAATTAAGTTACATATGTCAGGTGCTGCATGGCTGAATAACTACGTTACACATGTCAGGTGCTGCATGGCTGAATAACTATGTTACACATTTCAGGTGCTGCATCTCTGAATAACTGCATTACATATTGTCAGGTGCTGTACGGCAAAATAACTATGTTACACATGGCAGGTGCTGCATCGTTGAATAACTACATTACACATGTCAGGTGCTGTATCGCTGAATAACTATGTTACACATGTCAGGTGCTGCATCACTGAATAACAATGTTCCACATGTCAGGTGCTAAATCACTGAATAACTACATTACACATGTCAGGTGCTGCATCGCTGAGTAACTACGCTGCACATGTCAGGTGCTGCATCGCTGAATAGCTATGTTACACCTGTAAGGTGCTGCACTGCTGAATAACTATGTTACACCTGTCAGGTGCTGTATCACTGAATAACTATATTACATATGTCAGGTGCTGTATAGCTGTATAACTATGTTATACTTGTCAGGTGCTGCATGGCTTTATAACTATGTTACACGTCAGGTGATGCATGGCAGAATAATGATGTTACACATGTCAGGTGCTGCATCGCTATATAACTATGTCAGGTGGTGTGTCACTGAATAACTAAATTGCACATGTCAGGTGCTGCATCTCTGAATAACTATGTTACACCTGTCAGGTGGTGCATCACTGAATAACTACGTTACACATGTCAGGTGCTGCATCGCTGAATAGCTATGTTACATATGTCAGGTGCTGCATCACTGAATAACTATGTTACACATATCAGGTGCTGTATCGCTGAATAACTATGTTACATATGTCAGGTGATGCATGGCAGAATAATGATGTTACACATGTCAGGTGCTGCATCGCTATATAACTATGTTACATATGTCAGGTGGTGTGTCACTGAATAACTACGTTACACATGTCAGGTGCTGCATGGCTGAATAACTATGTTACACATGTCAGGTGCTGCATCACTGAATAACTATGTTACACCTGTCAGGTGCTGCATCGCTGAATAACTATGTTACACATATGAGGTGATGCATGGCTGAATAACTATGTTACACGCCAGGTACTGCATCGCTGAATAACTATGTTACACGTCAGGTGATGCATGGCTGAATAACTATATTACATGTGTCAGGTGCTGCATCGCAGAATAACTATGTAACATATGTCAGGTGCTGCATGGCTGAATAACTATGTTACACGTCAGGTACTGCATCGCTGAATAACTGTTACACATGTCAGGTGATGCATGGCTGAATAACTATATTACATGTGTCAGGTGCTGTATCGCAGAATACCTATGTTACACATGTCAAGTGCTGGATCGCTGAATAACTATGTTACAAATGTCTGGTGATGCATGACTGAATAACTATGTTACACATTGTCAGGTGCTTTATCACCGAATAACTATGTTACACATATCAGCTGCTGCATGGCTGAATAACTACGTTACACACATCAGGTGCTGCATCACTGAATAACTATGTTACACCTGTCAGGTGCTGCATCGCTGAATAACTATGTTACACCTGTCAGGTGCTGCATCACCAAATAACTATTTTACACATATCAGCTGCTACATGGCTGAATAACTATGTTACACATGTCAGATGATTCATGGCTGAATAACTATGTTACACATGTCAGGTGCTGCATCGCTGAATAAATATGTTACACCTGTCAGGTGCTTTATCGCTGAATAACTATGTTACACGTGTCAGGTGCTGCATCACCAAATAACTATTTTACACATATCAGCTGCTACATGGCTGAATAACTATGTTACATATGTCAGGTGCTGCATCACTGAATAACTATGTTACACATGTCAGGTGATGCATGGCTGAATAACTATGTTACACATGTCAGGTGCTGCATCGCTGAATAACTATGTTACACATGTTAGGTGATACATGGCTGAATAACTATGTTACACCTGTCAGGTGTTGCATGGGTGAATAACTATATTACATCTGTCAGGTGCTGCATGGCTAAATAACTACATTACACCTGTCAGGTGCTACATTGCTGAATAACTACATTACACATGTTAGGTGCTGCATCGCTGAATGACCATGTTACATATGTCAGGTGCTGCATCACCGAATAACTATGTTATACATGTCAGATGCTGCATGGCTGAATAACTATGTTACACATGTCAGGTGCTGCATCACCGAATAACTATGTTATACATGTCAGATGCTGCATGGCTGAATAACTACGTTACACACATCAGGTGCTGCATCACCGAATAACTATGTTATACATGTCAGGTGCTGCATCACTGAATAACCATGTTACACTTGTCAGGTGCTGCATCGCTGAATAACCATGTTATACATGTCAGATGCTGCATGGCTGAATAACCATGTTACACCTGTAAAGTGCTTTATCGCTGAATAACCATGTTACACATGTCAGGTGCTGCATCGCTGAATAACCATGTTACACATGTCAGGTGCTGCATGGCTGAATAACTACGTTACACACATCAGGTGCGGTATCGCTGAATAACTGCATTACACATGTTAGGTCCTGCATCGGTGAATAACTTGCAGTGGATATAAAAAGTGTACACACCCCTGTTAAAATACCAGGTTTTTGTGCTATAAAAAAATGAGACCACAATAAATCATTTCAAAACTTTTTCCACCTTTAATGTGACGTATAACCTGTACAATTCAATTGAAAAACAAATAATCTGATAGGGAAAGAAATATAAAAACTAAGAGACATACAATAAGCTGGTTGCATAACTGTGCACACTCTTAACTAATACTTTGCTGAAGCACCTTTTGATTTAATTACAGCATTCAGTCTTCTTGGGTACACACCTGCCATCAATTAAAGATTAAATAAAGTTCAGTTGTCCTAGTAGGATTTTCCTGACATTTACTCAGTTGCCTGCTACAGCAAAAGCCATGGTTCACGGAGAGCTTACAAAGCATCAAAGGGATCTCATTGTTGAATGGTATCAGTCAGGAGAAGGGTACAAAAAAAATTCCACAACATTGGATATAACATGGAACACAGTGAAGATGGTCATCAAAAAGTGGAGAAAATATGGGACAGCAATGAAGGTGCAAAGAACTGGACGTCCCTCCAAAATTGATTAAAAGACAAGATGAAAACTGGTCATGAACGCTGCCAAGAGACCTACAGCAACACTGAAGGAGCTGCAGGAATTTCTGGCAAGTACTGGTCATGTACTACATGTGACAACAATCTCCCGTATTCTCCACGTCTGGACTATGGGGTAGGGTTGCAAGAAAGAAGCCTTTTCTTACACAGAACAACATCCAGGCCTGGCTAAAATTTGCAAAGCAATACTTCAAGACTTCCAAAAGCATGTAGGAAAATGTTATGGTCTGAACTTTTTGGTCACAATTCCAAAAGGTATGTTTGGTGCAAAAACAATACTTCACATCACCAAAAGAACACCATCCCCATGGTGAAGCATGGTGGTGGCAGTATCATACTTTGGGGTGGCTTTTCTTCAGCTGGAACTGGGGCTTTAGTCAAGGTGGAGGGAATTATGAACAGTTCCAAATACCAGTCACTTTTGTCCCAAAACCTTCAGGCATCTGCTAGAAAGCTGAAGATGAAGACAAATTTCACCTTTCAACATGACAATGACCCCAAGCATACATCCACTCAACAAAAGAATGGCTTTACCAGAACAAAATTTAAGTATTGGAATGCCCCAGCCAGAGCCCAGACCTAAATCCAATAGAAAATCTGTGGGGTGACCTGAAGTGTGCTGTGCATAAGAGATGCCCTCGCTATCTGACAGATTTGGAGCGCTTTTGCAAGGAAGAGTGAGCAAATATTGCCAAGTCAAGATGTGCCATGCTGATAGACTGCTACCCAAGAAGAATGAATGGTGTAATTAAATCAAAAGGTGCTTCAACAAAGTATTAGTTTAAGGGTGTGCACACTTATGCAACCAGCTTATTGTACATTTTTTATATTTTTCCCCTAACAGATTTTTTTTCAATTGAATTGTGCAGGTGATAGGTCACATTAAAGGAGGAATAAGTTTTGAAATGATTTATTGTGGTCTTATTTTTTATATTGTAAAAACCTGGCATTTTAACAGGGGTGTGTACACTTTTTTTTTATATTCACTGTACGTTACACATGTCAGGTGATGTATCGTTGAACAACTACGTTACACATGTCAGGTGATGTATTGCTGAATAACTATGTTAAATATGTCAGGTGCTGTAGCACTGAATAACTATGTTACATATGTCAGGTGCTGCATCACTGAATAACTATGTTACACGTCAGGTGCTGCATCTCTGAATGAGTATGTTACACATGTCATGTATTGCATCACTGAATAACTATGTTACACATGCCAGGTGCTGTATTGCTGAATAACTATGTTACACGTCAGGTGCAGCATCACTGAATAACTATGTTAGATATGTCAGTTGCTGCATGGCTGAATAACTGTTACATATGTCAGGTGCTGTATTGCTGAATAACTATGTTACACGTCAGGTGCAGCATCACTGAATAACTATGTTACATATGTCAGGTGCTGCATGGCTGAATAACTATGTTACATATGTCAGGTGCTGTATTGCTGAATAACTATGTTACATATGTCAGGTATTGCATGGCTGAATAACTATGTTATATGTTACATATGTCAGGTGGTGCATCACTGAATAACTACATTACACATGTCAGGTGCTGTATTGCTGAATAACTATGTTACACCTGTCAGGTGTTGCATGGCTTTATAACTATGTTACACATGTCAGGTGATGCATGGCTGAATAACTATGTTACATATGTCAGGTGGTGCGTCACTGAATAACTACATTGCACATGTCAGGTGCTGCATCACTGAATAACTATGTTACACCTGTCAGGTGGTGCATCTCTGAATAACTATGCTACACATGTCAGGTGCTGCATTGCTGAATAGCTATGTTACATATGTGAGGTGCTTCATCACTGAATAACTATGTTACACATGTCAGGTGCTGTATCGCTGAATAACTATGTTACACATGTCAGGTGCTGGATCGCTGAATAACTATGTTACACATGTCAGGTGCTGCATGGCTGAATAACTATGTTACACATGTCAGGGGCTGCATCGCTGAATAACTATGTTACACCTGTCAGGTGCTGCATCACTGAATAACTATGTTGCACCTGTCAGATGATGCATGGCTGAATAACTATGTTGCACATGTGAGGTGATGCATGGCTGAATAACTATGTTGCACATGTCAGGTGATACATGGCTGAATAACCATGTTACACCTGTCAGGTGCTGCATTACTGAATAACCATGTTACACCTGTAAAGTGCTTTATCGCTGAATAACTATGTAACACATGTCAGGTGCTGCATCACCGAATAACTATGTTATACATGTCAGATGCTATACCGCTGAATAAATACGTTACATATGTCAGGTGCTACATCACTGAATAACTATATTACATATGTCAGGTGGTGTATCACTGATCAGGTTGGGTACTTTCGGCTCACTTCTGTGGGTGACACACCTGCAGTACTGCAGGTGCTACCAATGAAGTAAGCCAACCCACCTTCCTCCTCCACCAGGACAAGCAAGCTGGCATCAACATTCCATCTTCAGACCCTCTAGCACACGCAATGTTTTATTCCTCTACACCATATGGTCGGGTTCCTGCACAGTAGAGTTTTTGAATTTTATGTCATTTAGTTCAGTCTTATAAAAGGTAGACACAATCGTTTTTGCTCACCATTACAACAGCCAACAAGGTTGCTCACATGCAGAATACATGGTGCTGTTCCGAGAGACTACCCTGTTTTGTGATGCAATTTAATGCACCATTTCTCTTCCTCATTTACCTTCAACATACTGTCAAATGGAAAGACTTCATCTGTACAATACTTAAAAACATCTTATTTAGTTAGCATACATAAATAATTTGTATTATATATTTATATTGATATTTAGAAAAAGGTTGACTTATGTATTTTACCTAAAATCAGCCCCACCATGGTACTCAGATAACCAGTGCCACTGCCAAGATTAAGGAATGACAGTCCCGGATGGAGCTCCAGAGCTTCCATAACTTCTGAGTAGATGCATGGTGCAGACAAGTGAATGTTCCCATGCTTCCAGGCAAGGTCCTTATAAGCACTGTCTTTGAACTCATCGAGGTAGTAGTCTGCACGGTCGATGGCACGGAAGGCTTGCTCCACCAGATCTGTCCTAATGTACTGAGCCTCCTTCAGATTGTCAATCAGATCATCATTGTCCTCGCCAGCACTAACAGCTCCACCCATTTTCACTAGGCCTAGCACACCTTTATCACAAAACGCCAAACTGTAACAAGAAAGAGTCAGTCAAAGCTCTATGGCTAAAGAAAGGACTAGTTGCATTCCAGTTTTTCTAGAAAAAGTTAACAACACCGTTAAATAAAAATAACAAAACATTATTTGATGACATGATAAACTGACTATGAGCAAGTGTTTTTTCAGTTATAACCTGGAAACATGACCTGGTAAAGTGACTTGTTCAGTCACATAACAGCAAATGGATGACTGATGGATTCAAACCGGAACCACAGTGTACAACTTGTTAGCAATTCAGAGCTTTAAACACCTGCAAAACAACTGTCAGAGACCTGGCTACCATTTAGTTAACATCTGCACTTAAAAGACTCCAAGGACAACCACAAGGCATTCTACAGTTATGTCAAGAATCTAAATGGCAATGCTCAGATCTGCTCTGAGCTACAACAGAATGGCATTAAATATACTGATCCCAATGATATTGCCAATATCCTGGCAGATCGATTCAGTGCAAACTTCACCCCCCTCTCACCCCCTAAAGGGCCCATCTCAATACCAAAAGATTGCCAAATTCTGGTAATAACGGCCACACAGGTAAAAAAACGCACTCTTCAAAGCTAAGAATGCAGCATCCATAGGACCAGATGACATCCTAGGTTGTGTAATACATGAACTACAAAATGAACTGGCACCTCACCTAAGTGTTATGTTTAATCATAGCCTCACCTCAGGCTTTGTGCCTAATGAGTGGCGCACAGCTTCAGTTACCCCATTCCACAAGGAGGGATCCACCTTGGATCCTGGGAACTATCATCCCATCAGTCTGATGAGCCTGATCTGCAAAGCCATGGAACGCATCATCATGGAACTTATAAACAAAGACATTGTCAACCTTCAAACACTGGACCCCATCCACTTTGGTTTTGTAAAAGGGCCGATCTTGTCTCCTCAACCTGATTGACTTCTTCAAATCAGTCTCCAAAGCCGTGGATGAGGGTAAGGCAGTCCACATATCCTATCTGGACCTTGCCAAGGCCTTCGACACCATCCTCCACTCTGGAATCATAGATAAACTTACTAAGCTGGGCATTAATCCCTATGTCACTCGATGGGTTGCCAACTGGCTTACTGACAGAACCCACACTGTAAAAGTAGCCGACTCAAAATCCGGCTCCAGACAAGTGACAAGCAGAGTACCTCAGGGTTCAGTCCTGGGACCGCTCTTGTTTGGCATCTACTTCTCTGAAGTACAGGCCAGCACTAAGGGACTCTGGCTAACAAAGTTCGCAGATGACTGCAAACTGGGAGCCATTACTGAATCCCCAAATGATGTGGATATTCTACAAAAGGGCCTTACAGAAACAGATGCTTGCTGCCAGAGCCATGGGGTCAAGCTCAATGCCAAGAAATGTATAGTTATCCCCTTTGGGAAAAAAACATGTACCCATGAATTACCACATAAGTGGCAGTACACTAAACACTGAAAGTGTGATAAGGGACTTAGGGACACAGGTGGACAGTGGTCTCACTTTTGATAACCACATAGCCACAACAGTCAGGAAATCATTCTATGCGGCACACCTCATCACTAAGGGCTTTTCATCCAGAAAAAAGGAGGTCATTGTTTCACTGTACTCATACCTCATTAGACCCATTATAGAGTACAAAGCCCCATTTGGTATGTACCTCACAAGACATCTGCAACAACTGGAAAGGTCACACAAATACCTCATTAAACGAATCTCAGGCCTAAAGCACATGTCTTGTGCTGACTGTCTAAAAAAACTCCAGCTATACTCTTGTCATATATCGCTTACTTAGAGGTGATCTCTGCTTAACATACAAGGCCATGTCAAACCCAGTGCTGTTGGACATGCTACACTTAAAGAAATCCCAATCCCTCAGAGCTACATGCTCCAGGGATCTAAACCTGGTCATCACAATAAACAAAACATGCTGGAGGAATAGGTTCCTGACCCAGAGACTCCCCTCCCCATACTCTGGAATAGACTGCCCATACATGTCAAGCTGAGTGCCTCTTTCGCCCTCTACAAAAGGAACCCTGACGATTGGATGGGAGATAGGAAATTCACCCCAGGGATCATGTCAGTCGCCCTGCTAGACAAGGGACCAGGGAAGTAAATATTCTGGGAAGAAATAGCCAGGCAATTGTTATGGCTAGGCTTGTATAGGCCCTAGGGCTGATAGCTTCAGGCTATGAACAACTCTGACCTAAGGAGACAATCCACTGCACAGGGTTAGTGTTCTCAGCTGCTGCTTTCCTCTCATACTTACTATTAAAATCAATTCACATTTCATTTTCTATTCCGCTTCTATTACTTACAAATTCTTCATTAGTCTTTGGGATCACCTAAGTTCTGTAATTACTCTGTGTTGTGACTGTTTTATTCTCTGTTTTTTTGTGAATCTCTACACTCGGGCTGTGCCTGCAAATGGTCTACAATGATCAGTGTACTACCCTGATAAACAAGCTAAAATAAATAAAATAAATAAATAAAATGTGTGAGCTAATGCGTTTGGTTACAATTAACTGTACAATAGTTAACTTTTTTTGTGCAGCCTTTCGCCTTAGACCTCTGCTGAAACTGAGTGTTTATACCCACTGAAGCTTTCTTGGTCAACAAATGAAAATAAATTTCTAAAGTACAGAATAAGATACAGAGGGTGGAGTACATTATTGGTGTAGAAAATTAGAACAGGGTTTTGTCTTGTACTACGACAGCCCAAAATTCCCCTCTTATACTCTCCTGACTTTCTTCCTAATTTTACATATCAGTAATATCACTTAATTTCTACTATCCTATTGTAATGTTCTATTGCAACATTTCAAAAAGATTATAATCTTATGGCAGCAAGGTATAATGTCCATCAGTGAGGTGCACCTGCAAAACCAAGGTGCAGTTAATCTGAATGTTCTGAGGTGTCTGTGCACTCTAGCAGCACATTTCTTCTAAAACACACAGACAGGGACACAGATACATGCACAGGCACAAGGCTGTTAACAGCAATCAGTGAAGCAAGAAATCGGGATACTGCAGAGAAATTAAATATAACGTTTTATGATACTTCATAGTAAGATAATCTCTGACTTTACACTGTTAATCGCACATACTTTATCCAAACTGCATTTTCCCAGTTGGCCTGTTCTTTGAGTGCAAAAATGACTCAGCGACCATCCACAACTATGTTGAATCTTAGCCCTGCATATGGCCTGGGGCAAGGAATGGTTAAGGAATAAGGTAACCCTGACCTACGGGGGTCCAGAAAGCTGTAAGCCCTCAAACCCCCAGGAACCCAGAAAGAGACTATGCCATTTTCTGCTTGTAGCCTCCGTCAATGCTCTCAAGCCTCTATAACATATTAAGGGGTGTAAGCGTTTTAGTTATCAGTGAAGATGCAGCAAATAGGGCATAAATAAAATCTTCATTTTTAGTAGAAATGTAGCACATATGTAAAATTGAAAAGGCTGTATAACATCTGTAAATTTTTTTTTCATTGAGGATGGACTGCAACAAAAATATGAAATATAAAAAGCTGTACAAAACATATAATTGCTTTTTCTTCTGTAGAAATAAAGCAGAGTTATGAAAATTAATCTGTTTCATGTACACTTCAGTACAGCTTTGAGTTTCTTGCAATGTAACAACTTCCTGGTTATCAAAGGTAACTCTGCTTTGGGAAAATCTTTTAGATTAACTGCATCCCAGTATGAAGTACATTCTCTACGTAGTGCGAGGTAGGGTGGGGTGTGTGGTTTGTTTAACAGAAGTGTACCAACTTGAAGAAACTGGAATAAGACCTATTGATAAATGTTAAATACTGTGACCCTTCCTTCTAAATTCAAAGTGCCAGTGTTCAAGTCAGTCAATCCATGCCTGTGTGTATTTCCTACTTCTAACATTCAATGGACCAGATTAAAAAGACAGGCTCTTAATGTAAGTGACTTACTGCAGTGTAAGCCTGACCCCATTCCAAAACATTTGCATTTAGTGTAACTGATTTTCTCTGGTATAAAGCCAGTCTATAAGCAGGCTTACACTGGAACAAGTCACTTACACTGAAAGTTAGTCTTTTGGAATCAGACCTAGTTAGTTCATTGGTTATTAACTGTGCCTGTTTGTTTTATGAAACTTCTAATCATAGACAGATGCACTACAGTCATCTTTAGTTGACAGCAGTATTACTACTTCACTGTTAGTGTTTTACTTAATCGGTCTGTTCAATTGCATTCATTTTATATTTCCACCTACAATAACATGTTTGTCTGTAAAATTCAGTGTTTTGTCCATTTCTTTAAGAAAATAACTGCATTAATCAATTTCAAATGCTTATGGCTGGTTGTTAAGTAAACACAGGAAGCTGGAAAATGTACAAAGTTGGAATCCACTTTTCAAAAAGACAGGTTGCTTGTCTTTATCCACCATAAACTATACTACAGTCAACTCACTATTAAAGTACAGTGTACAGTAATTTGTAACCTTGGTATGCAAGACTTGGCTGGCTGGTGGTGGTGAGTTACAATAAAAGCAGGAAGATGTTGTGGTACTGAAGGGTGTTACTAGTCTCTCCTGGAAAGTATTGCATGAATTTTACCAAGTTACAATTACTGCTGATAATACAGCACTATAAGGCACTGGGCTATGAGTGAGGTGAATGAATCTTTGTGGAGCCAGTGGTTCAACCTATCTGTATGTGGCTGGAACTGGACAAAGTATAAAGCAACTGCATTCTTCTGTCATCTGCTCTTAATGCAAGTTCTTTAAAGCAGATTATTATATTACTGGTGACAGTGGTACAGGTTTGGCCTCTATACCATGAATTTACTGGTGGGAGTGGTGGCTACAGTACAAAACATTTCTGTCACCAAAAAGTATGTATACAATTACATCCATAAGATAAAAATACCAAAGTATATACTGCATTGCAGTTATCTGATTTAGAGTAAAAGGAAACCGTCAAAATGAGTTCTGAATAGTATGACAAAAAGTCAGTGGCACATCTGCTTAAATGGTGCAAATTATAGGACCCCTACATGCCAGTAAGACTAAGGAGGAGTTAACAGCTGTCCTATGTTCAGTCTAAGTTTAGTTCCTTGGACCTGTAGGTGTGTAGCATGTAGATCTGAAAATGCAGCTTGATCTAAAATGGAGCTAAAAGTGAAATGTATTATGACTGAAGCACTAACAGAGAGAAACAGTTTGAAGTGCAAAGCTCAACACCAGACTGTTTCCTCAGTACAAGGGGAGTGGGACTTTGATATTACACACAAATTCAGATATTGGAATAAAGCTAAGTGTGACACCCATGCCCTGGCCCAGTAATCAATGAGCCTAAATCCTCACCACTAGCACCAATGAGGGGTGTCCACATTGGGAGGGATAACAAGTACACACACACACAGTAAAGTACAATTTTTCTTAAGGGCACACAGGGCACACAGAGATCACAGTCAGTCTGGGGCTGATTTCTCCCTTTCTCTCCAGATCCCCAATAGGGTGCAGATCTCAGCCGAGTAGTCAAGCCAAAACCTCCAGTGCCCTCCCTGTCCAACCAGTGCTTCATGTCCCTGCCCAAGTAGCTGACACACACACACACACACACACACACACACACACACACACACACACACACACACACACACACTTTGAGATTTGGTTTATATACAAACACACAGACACTCCTGTGGAAAGCTGGCACAAGTTCTCCAGCTATTCCTCTTCTGGCCAGGCTATAAGGTAGTAATCACTGTCACCAACTACTCTTATCAGCTACTAAAAAGGCCCTTACCAAAAGGTGTCCAATTACTACCGTGCAATATCATTATCCAATTAGTGTGACGAACAGCAAGGCTTATTTGGAGTAGCTTTGTATAGTATCACTACATACATGCAACGTACTCTAGAGCTTAAATTATCTCTACACAAAACAGCCACAGTTGAAAGGTTTAAAAACATATAATAAAAATAGAACACAAATCTTCTCAGTTCAACACAGTGCTAGTCAAGAGTTCAGAAATCACAGGAAATGCTTAAAATAATACTTTAGAATAGTCTGACATAAATATAGAAAACAGCTAGACTAAATTCCTATCTAACTCTAAGAGCAATCACAGTTCTAAATAAACTTACATACAGAGCAAAGGCAGAGTACTGGAGAGTAGATGTTCTTTAGACAAAATCCAAAATGATCTAATCACTCTTTCTCTCTCTCTCTCTATCTCTGAGAAAGTCTTAAAAATAATACATCACTATTTTAGATTACATCATTCTTCACTGGTTTCCAGGCTAACAAAAATCCAGTGTTTTAACATTTCTTTGATCTTGCACCTGGCCAGAAACCTCAGCAATAAAAGACATTACATATGTAAAATCTAGCAATTAATTCTGGTCTCAAAACAATGGAAGGAATTCCTAAGTCCAGACATTATGTCTCTGGGCTTTGAGAGCAGTCATACAATGCTTGACTTATCAGCTTTCATCCAGCAGAGTGCACTGTGGTTACATTTTTGAAGTTCAACATTTAACACAGTTTTCTTACATTTAAGAGGACAAGCGTGTGGATTATATTCAAATTTGCAATGACATAGAATTATCTACAAAATTCTATCGAGCTAGGCTGGCAGCCTTCACATATCTTCACATATCCCTACCCCCACACCCGAAGAACTCAAGCTACTTTTTCAAATGACCCTTGAGAAATGCTGCTTGAGAGGGTTAAATCTATCTGAGTATACCTTACCCCATTCCTTGTCTTGAGAGCCCATCTGTGTTGGCGTTGCTAATCCCACTGTGGTGCTGCACTGACATGTCATATGCTTGCAATCCTAGGCTCCATCTTAGCAACTTGGCATTTTGCTGGCTGTCTCTGTTCTTCTTTGTCAGGACTGTGAGGGGAGCAGCTACCGTACTATAACTGGGGTCAAACTTTCTGTAATACCCTGCTGTCCCTAAGAATGCCCTCACCAGCTTTTTGGTAACAGGTGCAAGCCATCTCTGAATGGCTTCCACTTTGGTAGGTTCTGGTCTGATCTTACCACTCCCCACTCTATGTCCCTGGTAGGAGACGTCTGCCACACCCACCTGACATTTGCTCGACTTAATGGTCAACCCCGCCCTCTGTAGTCTGTCAAGCACCTCCCTGACACATTGAAGGTGCTCTTGCCAGGAATTGCTGTAGATGGCAATATCATCTAGGTAAGCAAGGATAAACCCTCCTGGTCCTGCTAGGATATGAGCTACCAGCCTATGGAAAGTTGGGGCATTTTTCATCCCAAAGGGCATCTTTGTGAAGTCATTCAAGCCAAAAGGAGTCACAAAGGCTGACCTTTCTCTAGCACAGAGAGTCAAGGACACCTGCCAGTAAAACCCTTGGTAAGATCAATGGTGGTAAGATACTTAGCCACCCCCAGCTGCTCTAGGTCCTCATCTGTCCTAGTCATGGGGATAAGCATATGACTCTGTGTGACTATTTAATTTCCTGTAGTCCACACAGAACCTGGTGCTGCCATCCTTCTTTGGCACCAGCACCACTGGGGAGACCCAAAGACTGTTGGACTCTTGAATTACCCCTAGTTTCAGCATCTCCTGTATCTCCTCCCTCAGAGTATGTCTGACTCTCTCTCAGGGACCCAATAAGGGGGCTGCCTAATAGGCCTTTGGGGTCCTGTATCCACCTGGTGCTGCACCAGGTGGGTACACCCTGGTTTCCCAGTGAACATGCCCCCAATCCCCTGTAACAGTGCACGGATTTCTCGAACCTGGGTAGGAGACAGCTGCTGGGACATTGCTACCCCTTCCACTGGGGTGTCAGTCCGAGCCTCATTGAGGGGATCAGTCACCAGATCATTCTCAGACTCCTCCTGAAATCCACTGAAAATACTCAGCACAAGGGCCTCCCTATCATGATAAGGTTTTATTGTGTTAACATGGTACAATTTGTGCTCCTGCCCAGCAATTCTACCATGTAGTTAACATCACCTACCTTTCTTACCACATTGTAGGGTCCCTCCCAGGCTGCTTTCAGCTTGTTGTGTCTGACAGGAATGAGAACCATTACCTGCTGCCCTACAGCATACTCTCTAGCTCGAGCATTCCTGTCATACCAGAGCTGTTGGGCTTATGACAGGTTCTCCTGGACCAAGCCCATGAGTTCCCAGAACCTTGCCCTGAGGTTTAGGACATATGCCACAACAGACTCCTTGTGAGATTCACACTAACCTTCCCACTCATCACAAATTAAATCTAGAGGTCCCTCTCACCCTATGCCCATACAGCAACTCAAAAGGTGAAAAATCTGTGGATTCCTGGGGAACTTCTCTGTAAGCAAACAACAAATGGGGCAAATATTTGCCCCACTCCCTCAAACTGGTCGGCAAATGCCCGTAGCATGTACTTGATTGTAGAGTTTAACCTCTCAACAAGACCATTAGTCTGGGGATGGTAAGGGGTGGTTTTCAGTTGCTTCACCCCACAGTACTTCCACAGACAAGCCAGCAGGTCTGGCATGAAATTATCACCTTTGTCAGTCAGCATTTCTTTTGGGAAAACTACCCTGCTGAAAATCTCTAACAAATCATTTGCCACCTTTTCTGCCTCAATGGAGGACAGAGCCACTGGTTCAGGTGATCTTGTAGCATAATCTACTACCACTAGGATATACTTTTTCTCTGTGGAACTTGGGGTACTGAGAGGCCCCACAATATCCATAGCTACCCTCTGAAATGGCTCCTCAATCACAGGCAAAGGCATCAAAGGAGCTCTCACCTTGTCCCCTGCCTTGCCTACCTTTTGGTACTGCTCACAGGTCCTGCAGTACCCGGTTATCTCTCTGGAAATTACAGGCCAATAGACGTTCTGTATAATACGTCCTTTTGTACGTTTTATGCCCATATAACCTGCAAAGGAAATATCATGGGCTATGGCTAGAAGTGCCAGACAGTACTCTCTAGACACTACCAACTGCTGTATTCTCTCACCTTCTAGCCCTCCCTTAGTGGTCCACTCCCTAAACAGTAACCCTTTGTCCCAGTATACAGATTCCCCCTTTCCTTGAGAATCCGGTGCCTCACTAGCTACTTGCCTCAGGCCTTGCAATGTACGGTCTGAGAGCTAAGCCTTTCTCAACTATCTCTTTGCGACCCTTCCCAGCTCCCCTCCCACAGGACGTCTGGCATCCTCTGACAGCGGTGCCTCTCTGTCAGCCTGGGTACTACTACTCACTTCTAGTTTGCAGTCACTCTGTTCAAGGGAACATCAGTACCCACAAGCAGCTGTGACTCACCTTCAGTCTCACTGCTACAGAGTAGCTCCCTCCCTGAAGTAACCACCTCACTAGTCCTGGCTGTAAGTATGTGGTCTGATTGGGTCTCCCCCAGGCTACCAGACTCACATGCTTATCCTGAAGCCTGACTGCATGTAACTACATAAGCACATGGTACTGCCTCATCAAAATCTTTGCCTATCAGGACATCTGCAGGATGGTAGTTTGGTACCCTTGTTGTCTCAAGACAACCTACTGTTGGCATTTTGTCTTCCCCACTTACTGGTTCAGAGAACTTTTGTTCCCCACCTTGCCTCCATGGACATCTATATGCCACATGGCCCCACTGGTTGCATTCAAAACATTTAACCCTAGGTCCTGGATGTGTACCTGGACTAGTGGCTTTCCCTCCTACTGGCAGATTCTGTTGAGGCAGTCTGGGCTGCCCATCATGGGTTCCTTTAGACCCATAAGCAGTACTGGGGCTCCCTTTCCTGTGCAGGGATGCCCTGCTTGCTAGGTATAGATCTCCCTTCTTCCTCAATTCATCTGAAGTAGCACATTGTCTATCAGCTAACCAGATCTTCAAGTCCTCAGGCAAAGTGCTAAGGGCTTCTTCCCTCACCAAAAGGCATGCCAGCCCTTCAAAAGTGGTGACTTGACATCCACTCACCCACATATGAAAATAAGTGCTCAGTTCAGCAAAATATTCTCACACACTTTCATCTGCCTTGTGTCTATGCTCACGAAACTTTTTTCCTACAAGATTTAGGTGTTAGCTTAAAAAATTATATCAAACAATTCTTAACAGCAGTTTAATTTAAGAAATCGCTGTCTGACAGTTTGGAAAGTACATTTACAGCTGTACCATGGAGTAAGAGGGTCAGGAGCCGTACCCATAGCCTTTGGTCAACATCATACTGTTTACATACCATTTCAAATATATGAATGAAACTATCAAAATTATCACCCTCTGTAAACTGTGAAAGAAATTTACTGACCCTTTGTACTTCTGGGGTCCGGTTACTCCCTTCCCCATTACCTCCATGACTCTGGCGAAGAGTCAGCATCTCCTTTTCGTGCTGCCTCTGCCTCTACTCCTCCTCAGCTTCCAGGCGTAGGAGTTTCTCATTCTCCTCAGCCTGTAGATGTCCCAGTCTCTCTGCTGCTTCTGTTTCCAAATGCCTGGGCTCCAACTCAAGTCTCTTTAGCTCCAGATGGATTTTTAAGTCCTTTGCAGAAAGGTTGATCTGTCCATTCTTGGAGTGTTGCACATCTCAACGGCCAGTCTAATTGTCCTCCTGATTGCTGTTTTCTGATGCAGCTGTGACCAAAGCTGCAATCATGTCTGCCTTAGTCAGGTTTCCATGCACCAGTCCCTTAGCCTGGCACAACTCAGCCAATTGACTCCTTGTCAGCTTGCCATACTCGTCCACTGACATGCCTGCCTGCTCTCCCTGACTGACTAAGCTAACAAAAGAAATAAAGTGATTGTAAACTGAACTCTGAATATTCACTGCATGGCTGATTTAGAGTACAAAAACACCTTCAGTGATCACTGTACAAAAGCTACAGGAATTCACTATCCACACCACTACAAACCAACCACTTAATATGTGTTGTCGATATCCCACCACTGCCAAATAATTAATATGTGATGCCTGTGCCCTGGCCCAGTAATCAAAGAACCTCAATCCTCACCACTAGCACCAGTATGGGGTGTCCACATTTGGAGGGATAACAAGTACACACACAGTAAAGTACAATTTTTCTTAAGGGCACACAGAGATCACAGTCAGTCTGGGGCTGTTTCTCCCTTTTTCTCCAGCTTTACAATAAGAATCCTCACTGGCACAGCTATAGGGTACAGATCTCAGCTGAGTAGTCAAGCCAAAACCTCCCGTACCCTCTCCATCCAACCAGTGCTTCATGTCCTTACTCAAGTAGCTGACACACACTTTGAGATTTGGTTTATATACAAACTCGCAGGACACTCCTGGGGATGGCTGACACAGGTTCTTCAGCTATGGCCCCTCCTGGCAGGCTATAAGGTAGTAATCACTACCACCAACTACTCTTATCAGATGCTAAAAAGGCCCTTACCAAAGGGTGTCCAATTATTACTGTGCAGTATTATTATCCAATTAGTAAGTGTGATGAATAGCAAGGCTTATTTGGAGTGGCTTTGTACAATATCACTATATACATGCAATGTACTCTAGAGCTTAAATTATCTCTACACAAAACAGCCACAGTTGAAAGGTTTAAAAATATTTAATAATAAATAATAAAAACACAATACAAATCTTCTCAGTTCAACACAGTGCTAGTCAAGAGTTCAGAAATCACAGGAAAATGCTTAAAATAATATTGCAGAATAGTCTGGCATAAATCTGACTAAATTCCTATCTAACTCTAAGAGCAATCACAGTTCTAAATACACTTAAATATAGAGCAAAGGCAGAGTACTGGTGAGCAGATGTTCTTTAGACAAAATCAAAATGCTCTGATTCTCTCTCTCTCTCTGAAAGTATTAAAATAATACATCACTATTTTAGATTACAGCATTCTTTTCTGGTTCCCAGGCTAACAGAAACTCAAGAGTTTTAACATTACTTTGATCTTGCAACTGGCCAGGAAACTACAGCAATAAAAGATATTATATATGTAAAATCTAGCAATTAACTATGGTCTCAAAACAAGGAATTCCTCAGTACAGACATTATGTATCCGAGCTTTGAGATCAGTCAAACAATGCTTGACTTATCAGCTTTCATCCAGCAGAGGGCACCGTGGTTACATTTTTGAAGTTCAACATTTAACATAGTTTTCTTATATTTAAGAGGACAAGCCTGTGGATTATATTCATATTTACAATGACATAGCATTATCTAGAAAATTCTATCTAGTTAGGCTGGCAGCCTTCACATACCTTCAGACTAAGCACCACACAAATCAGGGGCAATGGCTGGTGTTCTATCCCTTCTCTTCAAGAGTGAGGAAAAGCATGCATAGTACATTTGATAATGTTCATTGCTTTCCTTATAGCAGAGGTACTACTGTCAGTATGAATGCATTACATTAACTTCTCAAATGTATAGGAAAAAGTTTAAAGTATACAGGACAAAAAGTAGCATACATAAGGATATAGATGACCCATTGGGATGGTCTAAACCACCACATTAGGTTCTACAAGTATGGGGGAATCCACTGGTTGTAGCACATGCTATGGTCCTTAGGGTTATATGATTTGGTGTAACCAAGTGGGGTGTGTATTTCCTAAATATCAAAGAATAAGTAATCTCCGTGGTATCCCCGAAGTCTCAAAACAACCCACTAAAGTGTAGTGGGTCCAAAAACAAAACAGTGTAAGAAACCTCTCTGTGTGGAAGATTTTCAGTCCATAAATTTCTAGTTAATCCCTGTATATTAATGAGATCAGACAATAGTAGTAGAAGTAGCGAACGTAAACTCGTCTTAAGTCAAAACAAAACAAAACGTAATAATAGAAAATATATAATTGTACAGCATTAGTAAGTATTCGAAAGTAATCCAAGCAAGGCAGGCAGTGTGTTTCCAGTCGAAAATCATTTATTAAGTACCCAGACTTAATAAATAGGTAGCAGTGTCTGATGATACCCCAGCAAATGCTTTAACAGGAAATGATTTAGATGATAACAAGTATGTTATGCTCACCTAATAAGATGCAGCCGGGCATGTTGACAGGCAAAGAAGCTGGGAAGGCAGCAGGTGTGAAACACAAACAGTGTGCACTTGTCCAACAGAGGCTGCTAAGGTGGCTACATCAGGAGAACAGCTATTTGGTAGCAACAAGGCTGTCAAAACATACCCTACCTCCTCAGTGAGCAGTTACTTTGGGGAAGTTGGGTAACAGAAGCAGGCCTGAATCTCAGACACAGCTATCAAAAGAGGCTAGACTTCCTTTTACACATCTTTACTGAATTATCACTTGTGACATACGCACACTTACATTTATATAAAAGTAATCAAACTATATTAACAAGTTAAAATTAACAAACATTATGCTTCACATATATTGCTATATATCATATAACCTAAGCAACATTACATAAATTATTCAATTCCTGCCTTTTTTTTAAACAAGAAACATTTTTATTAAACCATCACTTACAACATAAGCAATCATACATTTATATAAATTAAAACAAACCACATTAAAAACGTACACTGAAACTAGAAAATGAACAAACAAAGCTCTTGAGTTCACCAAAGGACCAAGCAGAACAAAGGAATTTAGCGCTTTCAATCACTTTTAATTCGTGACCTTCTTCAGAAACATCGTACACTTGCCCCCCCCCTTCCTTTTATACACACAAACAGGAAGTGACATGATAATTATAACAATATAACAAATATAGTTGTAATTAAAGTCTAATAATAAAATCTAATAATAAAATACTTCTATGTTGTTTATGTATGAAACAATTAATAAATATCAAATGTATAAAAATTATCTATACATCAAAAAACATTTTAAACTGATAGAGCACCCGGGTTGAATGATACTATCAGCCCCCAAGTATAACTGCCAATAGGCTTCTTTACACTCTAAAATGTTGTTTAAATCACCAGCAAAATGTGATTTGTCCACTTTGTCCAGAATGAAAAATTCTAACTTCTTGAACTCATTGCAGACAACAGAATATCTAAATAATGCATCCGTTTTGTCGTTTTTCTTTATCGCTAAATAATGTTCATAAATCCTCCTTTTTAAACATCTTTTGGTCTTACCTATGCAATAGTTTCCACAAGTGAAACAGCTTGCTAAATAGACCACTAACTTACTGTTGCAGTTAAAATAATCCTTGGCCCAGAAAATAAACCACACTGACAGAATCCTACTTGCAAGCATTTTACATCACAAACCATAACAACTCACTCTCAGCTGCAAACATTATACATCACATATGTTGTTGTTGCGTCTTTCGGCTTTTCCCGGTTAGGGGTCGCCACAGCGGAACTCCGGACCGCTAATGATTGGTAGTTGATTTTTACGTGCCGAGTTACCAGCCCTGATGCACAACCTTCAATGAAGGTACGCCCATTCACGCATGTCTCCACGCAGAAGACGCTCTAGCTGAGAATCGAACCGGACAGCGTCTTTCTGTGAGGCGACAACGCTACCGCAGCACCACCACTGTGGGTTCATCTCTCTAATCATTTTCAGTCAAATATTACATAACTCATTTAAGTCCTGCCTTCTTTTAAACCTCATTCCTCCCCAAGGATTCACTAACAAACAGTTGTGACAAGTAGGAGGATCACAAAAAAAAAAAAAAGAGAGAGTTGTGTCAAGTACAGCTTTCGGATTCTACCTTACAGAACTTTAGGAAGGCAGCCAAGGAGTCTTCCAACTCTCATGGGATGGGAAGTTGTACACAGGGACTAAGGGTTACTGCACAAAGAATGGATTCCTAAAGGGAAGCTATAGAAAGCAGCAGTACAGCAACTGGCACTTTCAAAGGCCTGCCGTGAGGCACCTCTGTCCAAGGACCACGATATTCATTTCTCAGGCCATACGGCTATTAAAAAGAAATAGTTGTGTAAAATTTCTATTGGCCAGTCACTGCAAAATACATGAGAGACTACTGCAAGACATGTGACCCATGCCAAAAGGTTAGCAAGGCAGAAGTCAAAGCCAAGACTGCTACGGTACACTTCTCTGTTAATGAGGAATCATTTCAAGGGGTAGGCATGAACATTGTGGGACCTCTCTGTACTCCAAATACCACTACCAAAAAAGGTGTATATTGCTTGTGGTAGACAATGCCACTAAGTACTCTGAGGCAGTGGCTCTGCCCCTATTGAGACAGGTTGCAAATGCATTAGAAATTTTTAATGGGGTATACTGACAGAGATGCTAATTTCATGTCAAATATTCTGACCTGTTTGTGAATTTATTACGGGGCTAAAGCAGCTAAAAAGTACACCATACCATCCATAAATAAATGGGTTGGTGTAAACATTTATTTTTACTCTTAAGACCATGCCGAGAAGATTTGCAGAATAGTTTAAGAGGGATAAGTACTTGATTACATATAGGGAAGTGCCCCAAGAATACGTGAGCTTTTCAGCATTAAGATACTTTATGGCCATAGGGTGAGGAGTCCCTAAATACAATTTATGAAGAATGACAGTGACAATATGATTCCCAAAATAGCCTGGTATTCAGTATGTCCTACATGTTCAGACTAGGCTTAAGAAGTTTCAAAGGTTAGCACAATGTACCCAGCACAAACAGAATTGTGGAAAAATGCCAGGTATGGTCAGACAACTAGCGCTCAAGAAAATGTCAGACTATAGGCAGTAGTGCTTATTCAAGTTCAAACAAAGCCGCAGGTAGCAGCATCTTTTTACTACTATGAAAAAGGTAAGGGCTATTAACTACACAAAGGAGTTGCCAGACAGGTGGCAGAAACACAAACTCTACCAAGTTAACAAGATAAAACCCTACCATGACAGGTAGACAATGGCACTCAGTATCTGCAGTGGTCTGCAAGTGGAAACATTCTGTGTAGATTACAGAACACTAAAGACTCACCTCACACCCAGTCAAATTCTATTTCAAAGCTAGGGCCTAGGACATATTAAGCCCTATAGCATTTGGCCATGATACGCAGAACTGTGGAGATGTTACTAAATGGAAGTTTGACAATTTTTTTTTTTTGTGGTGTCTGATTTCTGATGATGAAACACAGAATGAGAGGTACCATGGGCTCATGTGTGAAGACCTGGTCAAAACTAGCCTGTTGCAGTTTTACAGCCAAGTGACCTTAGAGGCAGATAAAAGTAATCCTCTGATGTGATACTTATGGATTTCTTCAAGGCTTATGACTGATTAATTTGACTCTGTCGTTTGTGAGTAACAAGTTTCTGCAGAGGGCACAGAGAGCCTACAATGAGTGCATTATGGGAAGGGCACAGAGGGCCTACAATAAGTGCATTATGGAAAGGTCACAGAGGGCCTGCAATGAGTGCATTATGGGAAGGGCACAGAGGGCCTGCAATGAGTGCATTATGGGAAGGACACAGAGAGCCTGCAATGAGTGCATTATGGGAAGGACACAGAGGGCCTCCAATGAGTGCATTATGGGAAGGGCACAGAGAGCCTGCAATGAGTGCATTATAGGAAGGGCACAGAGGGCCCGCAATGAGTGCATTATGGGAGGAGGGGCACAGAGAGCCTACAATGAGTACATTATGGAAAGGGCACAGAGGGCCTGCAATGACTGCATTATGGAAAGGGCACAGAGGGCCTGCAATGACTGCATTATGGGAAGGGCACAGAGGGCCTGCAATGAGAGTATTATCTGGTGAGATGAGTGAGGCTAGTGAGATTCCACACAAGACATATTATCACTTGTGACACAGGTGTCAGATGTGAGTGATACAAGTAAGCTTACATTTATAGTAAAATCACTTGTGGCAGAGGTGTCAGATTGGAGTGGCACAGGTAAAGTTACATTTATACAATCACTTGTGGCACAGGGGTCAGTTGGGAGTGACACAGGTAAAGTTGCATTTATATAAAAGTAAATCAAACCATATTAACAACTTTGCACTTACAAACATTATACATCACATTTTTTGTTATATATCCTATAAACTGGGCAACATGAAATAATTATTAAATTCTTACCTTCTCTTAAACCTCATTCCTCCTCTAAAAGATTTTTCTGCATGCACTGTTCCCACAATTTCCATTTTTTTCTATGTAATTTACTCCTACCCTTTTCTAAAGTTCCCACCTCCTGTTAGGGTTGCCACCTTTTCAAATGCCCAAAGTGGGACATTTTTTGCAAACGTGAGATTTTGTAGGACAAAACATACCTACTGCCAGTGTAAAGCTCATTCTTACAGCTTTTGAGTTGTTTATGCTGTTTCATATAACATTTTGGTGTTTCAGACAGAAAACAACTGTTTTATGCACCTGTTAAAGAAAACTTGGGAAATATTTTTTGGCCTTAGTATGTTTAGGCAATTCAGATCCTGTATCCCAGTTCAAAAAAATAATTTCCTTAGTTAAACCCATTTTATCGCCCAGTACTTCTGACAGAGGAAGAACGTCTATGTATGGAATTAAAGCACTTACCAGTTATTGTTATGGTTGTTTCGTTAATAAAATTGGACATTCATGAAGTTTTATAATTCGTGTTTTTATTTAGTTTTATTTTATGGTTTGTGTTTTTGAGCTTGTTGGTGGATTTATAACTTTTAAAGTCTGCCAATTCATTACACTCCAAAACCATATGATCCCAGTTACCTCTTTCTTCCTCATCACATCTCCAACATTTGTCACCTACCTGAGGAAAAATTCACTGGGAGTCTATTTAGGGTATAAAATTATCTATGCAAACACTTCCAGACAAAATTCTAAAATTACTAGACTTTGTTGCATATTTGAGAGCCATACATAAATCTTCCCAATTTTTCTTTGCGAATTGCAAGTCTAATCTCTCTTCTCAATCTTTTCTGACTTCTGCTCGATTCATATGGTTATAATACAATATTTTATATGCCCTACTAATTACCCCCTTTTAAGAACAGGTTCTGTTCTACATACAATTAAAAACACAAGCAGTGCAGCCACACACGAATATGTTGAGGCAAACTCTACCCGATATCTGTGAGTCAAATGCTACCACGCAAATAATACTAAGACGGATAATACAGAACATGCCTTGTTGTTCTTAGTTTGTAGACATTTACTAGGCATGGAGTCCACAAAAGCATTCTTGAGGCTAGCTCAAATTTCCAGTTGCCCCCAAGTATTGTCTGGTTAAGTGGCTTGCACAGGGTCATACAGTAATCAAATGAAGGTTGACAGAGAATCAAAATGTTTAGTATACGCAAAAGCTGATGCATTAGTATTATAACAGCCCATGTGTAGAAATGGGTGTTTGTCTCTGGGCCTATGAAATATCAACAGAATTGTGAAAGGCAAGGAAAATGGATTTGATTTTAGGGACAAGGGAGCGACTCTGCCATTAAGCAGCATGCTGGTTATGCTGAATACAGAGTACCATATACAGTTCTGGAGGTAATTTAAACAGAAGAACATTAAACTGTTAGGCAGAGAAGGGGGTAACTGGGGTAGTGTGTTGGGAGGGTTTAAAGTGTGAAAAAAGAGGCGTGATCTTGTGGTGTCTTCTTTTGGATTAAGAAATAGTAAAAGGATGTGTGAAGATGATTAAATTGGACAGTTATAGGTCAGGTACAAGTACAAAAATATATTTTTGAGAAACTGGAATAAATGTCTTGAAAGGACTGTACGGTGTAAAACCTATACAGCCTTTACAAGGAATTACTAAATAGGTTTGGGAGAGGCACTGGGTAGCTGCATTACATTACATTAAGCTTGTTCAGTGCTACAAGATGATAAACATATTTAGTCACCCTTAAAGTGCATTCAACCTTCTACCCCACCACCAAACCTATCTCCCTCTTAACTTTTCGTCACCGATTTATTTAATGCGTTGACAAGGACAGTAGGCTGATCCTGTATGGACTCAACTTCGCTACAGCCCAGGAGTTAACAATAGGCTTGTCAAAGCACTGGTTACAATTTTAGAATCAAGTAACAATTACAGAAGAAAATATAAAATAAAGTATGTAATGACAATTGCAAGGAAAATAAGAAATAAGTATGTTCTACAGAGGGCAAAAAGTGAAGACTTGTAACACAGAGTACAACAGTTATTCAGAAAGCAATCAATAAGGAAGGAGAAATAAGGAGAACAGAGTACAAAATTACACACAGATCTTACACACCAAAGCTTAGCATGCCTGTATAGATCTATATAGAGAGAAATGCAAGGGGAGACAGAAGGTAGCAGTAGCTGGTACGATAGGGGACACATGGTCAACAACAGAGTCACAGCAAACATGGCGCTGAGGTGGAAGAAGTGGGAATAAGGAAGTGTTTAAACAAAGAAATGAATGTTTAACAAGAAGACAGAGACAAAGATATTTATTGTAGCTTCATCTAAGGTAGCTAGTTACTCGTTCCTGCAATTTATTATCATACGGTGTAGCAGTACAAACGAGGAGCATGTGATGGTGTAATGTGCTTTAATTATTAACCTTGTGACACAGGAGGATGATGGGAGGAGCATGTGATGGTGTAATGTGCTTTAATTGTTAACCTTATGACACAGAAGGATGATGGGAGGAGCATGTGATGGTGTAATGTGCTTTAATTATTAATCTTATAACATAGAAGGATGATGGGAGGAGCATGTGATGCTGTAATGTGGTTTAATTATTAACCTTATGACACAGAAGGATGATGGGAGGAGCAAGTGATGGTGTAATGTGCTTTAATTATTAACCTTATGACACAGGAGGATGATGGGAGAAGCATGTGATGGTGTAATGTGCTTTAATTATTAACCTTATGACACAGAAGGATGATGGGAGGTGCATGTGATGGTGTAATGTGCTTTAATCATTAACCTTATGACACAGGAGGATGATGGTAGTGCTCGCAAGTCATTCTTCCATGTAGGGGGGTAGATAGGGTTTTCCTGAAAGAAGCATCAGAGGAGAAATCTCACAGCTTAGGTACAAGGATGGGGAAGGAGTGATCAATGGGAGTGAGGAAGTCCAAGTCTCTAGAAAAAGTTTAGATATTGCTGCATTATAAGCAGAGCTAGTTAAGGGCATTTTTCTCACTCTATATAGACTTATATAGGCATGTGAAGCCTTTGGTGTGTAAGATCTGTGTGTAATTTTGTACTCTGTTCTACTTATTTATCCGTCTTTACTATATTCTGCATAACTGTTGTACTCTGTGTTTCTACCCAGTAGGGAGCTGGTAAGAGTGATTTAAGAACTACATTGAGGAGTAGCAGGCCTGCTGTTTACTTAATTATTCTGCTCTCAGGAGGCAGCACAATAGTGTTTTAATAATATTCTTTCCACCATCCATTTGGGTAGTCCAGTCTATGGGTCCACAACTCTTACTGAAGAGGTACTGTATGAGATCTTGGGAGTGTATTTCCCCTACAATCTGCTACATGTGACCATTTCCAGTTTTCCTGTTCAAGATGGCCCTTTACACACCTTTGTGATATGATCTTGTGCACAAAGCATGTCAGTGTATTTTCAATCAAGCAGAAATACAGGACATCTTGTCTTCTGTGGACAGCAAATATCTATGTATCCTGCCTCCATAACTTCTTCTTCTCAAAGGACTATAGTAATTATGTGGCTTATGGGAGTATTTATCTGTCTGCCTATGACCATTCATTCAGTAATCTTCAGCCCTTTGTATACCACTACTAGTATAACATTCCACAATGTTCACTAACCATGAACATTACAACATTCCACCAATGTTCACTAACCAAAAGATGATCTGATTTTTTTTCCAAACATCTTTATTGAATTATCACTTGTGACATATGCAAATTTACATTCATATAAAAGTAATCACACTATATTAACATAAACCAGAAAAAAAAGTGTACCAAAACATAGAACAGAACTCAAAAACCAAAAATACAAAATCCACATCAGCCTAGATACCAAGTTAGGAATCGGATCCAAATTTATTGACAAACCAAGCTTAAAATTGCAAAGTTGAATGCTTTCGTCCTACTCTGGACTTCCTCAGAACTTAAATAACAACAGTTCTAAAGCTCCTTATATAGTACACATTAAATTAATTAATTACACAATTAACTAATAAACTGGTAGGGTAACCCTAGCGTCATTTAAAGGGACTCTAATTCGTACACTAAATCCACATTTACATTCAAAAAGCGAAGAAATTAAATGAACAAATAATTTAATAATAAAACATAACAAAATCAACAATGAAAAAAATAAACATATTATTTAAAAAAGATGTAAAAAAAATATGTATTAAAATGCCAGTTTTACCTGTACAAGAATAACAAAAGGTAACTTAAAAAAAATTTAAGCTAATAAATAATTGCCAGAAAAAAAAAAAGTGTTGCAGTGGGCTCAAAGTTTAGCTGTTCTCATTCTTAAGACAGGGTTAAATACACACACAATCATTCAGACCTGGTTTTTGGGTAGTGTCCAACCTAAGCTGCCAACACAGTTCTTTGTAAATGTGGATTTAATTAAATTAAGCTTGGTTTGTCAATAAATTTGGATCCAATTACTAACTTGGTATCTGGGCTGATGTGGATTTTTGATACTATATTAACATAACAAACATTACACTTCACGTATATTGCTATATATCATACAACCTAAGCAACATTACATAAATTATTCAATTCTTGTCTTTTTAAAACAAGAAACATCTTTATTAAACAATCACTTACTATATAGGCAATTAAACATTTTAATAAATGAAAATAAATCACACCGACACAGTTCTAGTCACAAGCATTTTACATCACAATCCATACCGGCACACTTCCAGTTGTAAACATTATACATTACTTATAATCCACCCAATCTTTCTCACTTAAACATGACACAGCTCATTTAAGTCTGCCGCCTTTTAAATCTCATTCCTCCCTTGTATGTATTATTCCCACAATTCCCATTTTTTTCCTATGTAGTTTGCTCCTACCCTTTTCTAAAGATCTCAATTCCAGTTGTTTTACCTCTGTTACTATATTCACTACTTATGTATTCCTCCTGGCAACAGCAAAGACTCTGATGTAGTGAATCATTTCTGATGTTTCTCAATATCAAGAAAGCCAAAGGCTTCATAACAGGAGGAGACCAGGACCAGGGAGGTCACTGGAAACTAGCATTAAGATACAAAAAAAGTTACAAAAAAGTTAAAATTCATCTGGGAAACTGTGCGCAAATACCATAGAACCCCCCAAAACATATGCAATACATATCAGTAGAAGCTTTCTCAAGCTAGACAAATAATTCCCAGCTTCACATGGCCCCAGTTGTTTTACAGAATGGATAAAATCCAGCTGCCCCCCAACACACACACACACACACGCACACACACACACACACACACACACACACACACACACACGTTATATATACCATCTCTCTTATTCTTTTTTCCCTTACTTTTTTCCTAAGAAGTATTGTCCTCTTTATACAACACAATGAAACGGGAAAACTCTAGGATGTGAAAAGTGAAAGAAGCATTTGTGACTTTACTTTTATACATCAAGAACCTTTTGGCAACTTGAGTACATACGTGACTTGTTAAAGGAATCCAAAGTGTGAAAGCCAGATGGACACAACAACCAATATAAAAGAAAGTTTCCCACTGGGACATAACATGACCCAGCAGCTATTTTATTTGTTTTACTTAACTTTTTTTTTTTCTCATTAGGGAAAGATAAATCAGCAGAACCTACTTCTGAGGTATCTAGTCCCACAGTATGCAAGTGTCCACTCCATGCTTGTAAGCTTGCAGTGGACCCCACGGTATGCAAGTGTCCACTCCATGCTTGTAAGCTTGCAGTGGATATTTTTTTACGTTTTAATTTTCCAATCACTGTTAACAATCAAGTAAAAAATGTATCATATTTTACACGTGTGTGTGTTTGTGTGTGTTTGTGTGTGGTGTGGTGTTGTGTGTGCATATGTATATATATATATATATATATATATATATATATATATATATATATATATATATATATATATACATACATACACACACACACACACACATTTTATATATATATATATGTATATGTATATACATTTATGTATATTTACCAACATTTAGTAACACTATTTTGAAAATAGTATCAGAAAGAAAGAAGAGTTAATACACTCTGCAAAAGTCCTGATACAAGTATACAGCTTATTCAAACAAATGGCAGTAAAATGAAACATTTAACAAACAATGGCCTGACAGCCTGTTGAAGTCTCACAAATAAAATATCTAAAATGAGAATGCAGACAGTAGTAGAACAAGAAAAACATACGGGTAACATTACGACTAGCTCCTTATCCTCTTTACGGGTTTGAGGAAAATGCCATCTTGAATACCCTGACAGAAATATACCCCTTTTTCCTGAATACTCTCGTAGAAGCGGGCCCCTCTAAGACTACTTCAGATCCCCAGGTACCCTAAAGTGTAATGGTATGAAGAAGCCCCTCAGAACAGAAACTTAGTCAGAGCTGGCCAGAACACCAATTAACAAAAGGATACACAAGGAAAGTACAGTTGTGTACACTTACCAAAAATGTAGATGTTCGAGTGTATTCACTGTTGCAGTCACCACACTTGGGTTATCTGCCTGCACGTAGCCCTCAGTTGGCCCGAATACCAGAGACTTAGTATTTCTGCATCGGATGCTGTCGCTCCAGGACTGACGTCAGGTTGTCAGGGGTATAAAAACAGGCAGCCAATGCCATTACATCAGTTTTTCTTGCCCCAAATGTCAGGAGCCCCCCAAATAGGGAGCTATGTTATGGTGGGGAAAACACCACTAGCAAAAAGTAAATACCAATACCAATACCCCTGAAAGGGGTGAGTAACAGCCATAGAGAGGAGAGGGAGAGAGAGAAAACAGGGGGCTGGTGGGAGGGAAACCAGGACTGCAAAAGTGAATACACTCGAACATCTACATTTATGGTAAGTATAAACAACTCTACTATGTTCTTCGTCACACTTGGGTGGATTCCCAAAGATGAAGAAAGGTGGAGGCAGTCAAGAAGAGTTAGAGCTGGCTAGTATGCCTTGCAGGACTGCTGTTGCAAAACCTGCCCTGGATTTGGAAAAGATAGGCAGGTGGTAATTCTTGGTGAAGGTGTGTACTGAACTCCAGGTAGCAGCTTCCAGGATGTCCCTGGTAGGGACTCCCCTGACAAATGCTGTAGAGGTAGATGTTGCCCTAGTGGAATGTGTTCTGACCCCCTGAGGGGTTGGTTTCCCATTGTGCTTGTAGCAGAAATGGATGCAGTGTGCTATCCATTTGGAAATTGTTTGTTTTGAAATGGCCTTGCCCTCTGCCCTTGTTGCAAAGCTGGCAAGTAACTGGTCAGATTTTCTGAAGGGCTTAGTCCTATCAAGGTAGAATCTGAGCTGTCTGTGCACGTCCAAGGAGTGCAGGATCCTTTCCCCTTTATTTTGAGGATTAGGGAAGAAAGTTGGCAAATGGATGGATTGGTTGAGAGCCACACTGGACACCACTTTAGGCATGAAGGAAGGGTTAGTCCTGAGGGAAACCCTGTCAGCATGGAAAATAATGCAGGGTTCCACAACCATAAGTGCTTGTAGCTCAGACACTCTTCTAGCTGAAGTGATGGCCAGAAGGAAGGCTGTTTTTCAAGAGAGGAATTTTAAGTCTGCTGATGCAGCAGGTTCAAAGGGTGGAAGTGTGAGCTTTCCAGTACAAAGTTAAGGTCCCAAGCAGGGGTGGGTGCTCTCCTTGGTGGCCTTAAGTTGTTTGCCCCTCTCAGGAACTGTTTGATAAGAAGGTGCGTGAAGAGAGGTGGCTCAGTGTTGTAAGGAGCTGAAAAGGCTGAGGCTTGTATCTTAATGGAGGAGAAGGACAGGCCTTTGTGGAGTAGATCTGCTAAGTAATCCCAGATTAGAGGCAGGGAGGGCAGAGTTGTGCCCTCTCCTTTAGATAGAATCCAGGAGCAGAACCTTTTCCACTTATCAGCATAGGATTTTCTTGTACTGGGTCTTCTGGCTTTAAGAACGATGTCCAGCACCTGCTTGCTTAGGGTTGCTGGGGGGAGAATTCAAGGAATAAGCCAGGCTGCAAGATTTAGGGTTTGCAGTTGTGGATGCAAAATCTGTCCCTCCTGCTGAGAGAGAGCACGGTTGGGTTCTGGTGTAGGTGCCAGTGTGGCCCCGGTGACAGGCTGCACAGGAATGGGTACCAGTGCTGGCGTGGCCAGTCTGGGGCAATCAGAACTGTTCTTGGTCTATTCTGTCTTTTCTTGAGTAATACTATTGAGAGAAGGAGCAGAGGGGGATAGGCATAGATTAAGAGATTTACCCACTAAAAAGATAGGGCATCCACTTTCCAGGCCCTGCTGTGAGGATTCCTGGTGCAGAATTTGCTGAGCTGGTGGTTGTAGGGGGAGGAAAAGAGATCCACCTCTGGGGTCCCCAATTTCTGAATCAGAAGGTTGAAGGTGCTGGGCTCCAATTGCCACTTGTGTGGGTCTAGGAGATTTCTGCTTAAGTCGTCTGCCAGTGAGTTTTGTTTGCCTGGCAGGAACTGAGCTTGCAGATGGACTTGCATGTCCAAGGACGTGTTCCACAGGCCCATGGCTAACCTGCAGAGTGGGTAGGAGTGGGTTCACACTTGCTTGCTGATGTACCACATAACTGTGGTGTTGTCTGTTTTTATTAGCAGTTATCCTGGAAAGAGTAGGGATCTGTAAGCTGTCAGGGCATTCTGCATAGCTAGCATCTCTTTTTGGTTGATGTGCAGATGAATTTGACTTGGGCTGCAGTGGCCCTGAATGCATTTGTCGTCCATGTGTGCTCCCCAGGCATAGTCTGATGCATCTCTGGTTAGGGTCTGGGTTGTGTGGGGTTGAGCAAAGGGCAGTCCCTTGTTGTGGTAGCATGCTTCTGCCCACCAAAGGATCTCTGTCCTTAGACAGGGTACGATAGGAATGACTGTTTCCAGGTCCTGAGAATGTTGGCACCAAAGACTTTTTAAGTACCATTGAAGTTTCCTCATATGCAGTCTTGCATATGGAATTATCAGTATACATGAGGCCATGAACCCTAGGGCCTGCAGTATTTTTCTTGCGGACAGCTGGGTTCTGGTGGCCATTGTTTGAAGTAGACTGTCCGATAGACTTGCCTTTCTGAAGTGAGGAATGCCATCTAGGATGTTGTGTCCAAGCTTAGTCCCAGGAATACAATATTTTGACGGGTCTATATTAGAACATCGAAGTTTCAAAACTTTGAATGTTCTAATATCGGCCCGTATTCAGCAAATGCTGAAAATATCAAAGCTACAGAAAAATGAATTTTTTCGTAGGGAAAGAATTTGGTTGTCCGTTTCTGTTGCTTCGGTATTTTCAGCGCTGTGGTGGAAAGTTACGGGTCAGGTTCAGGTAAGTGTGCGATTGAGCGCGGGTTAGGTTAGTTAGGGTTAGGATGCGGGTTAGGTATGTGTGCGATTGTGTGGACGTGAGGGTTAGGTGAGTTAGGGTTAGGGCGCGAGTTAGGTATGTGTGCAACTGTGTGGATGTGAGGGTTAGGTGAGTTAGGGTTAGGGCGCAGGTCAGGTAAGTGTGCGATTGTGTGGATGTGAGGGTTAGGATGGGTAGGTGAGTTAGGGTTAGGGCGTGGGTGAGGTGAGTGTGTGATAGTGACGGACCTTAGGATTAGGGTTAAGGTAAGTGGATAGTTAGTGGTGTATGTATAGTTTAGTGTAGGGTTAGGTGTAAGATTTTAGGTGTATGTGTGTGGATTGCTGTTTGTTTGGTATACTTGTGTTGTGTGTATGTGTTTTGGAACAGCAAATTTTTTTCCTAGGAAAAAATTTGCTGTTCTGTATGTTCGATGTTTTCAGCTTTCACTGAATAGGGGTCGATATTAGAACATTTGAAGTTTTGAAACTTCAATGTTCTAATATAGACCCTCTTTTGACCGGGCACCAGTTTTGATTTCTTTTCGTTGATGGTGTACCCCAAGGAAGTGCGAAGGTGTTTCACGAATGACAGGTGCTGCAACAGCAATTCCTGACTGTCCGCCTGAATCAGGCAGTCATCCAAGTACGGGAAAATTTGGATATTTCTCTGCCTGCAGTATGCAGTGGCTGGAGCCAGGCATTTTGTGAAAACTCTGGGTGCAGTAGATAAGCCAAAGGGAAGTGCAGAGAACTGATAATGCATAGATCCTGCCCTGAAACATAGATACTTCCTGCATGACTCCCTTATAGGGATGTGCAAATAGGCTTCTTTTAAGTCTAGGGTGACTAACCAGGCATCCTTGGCTAGCATAGGAAGAAACTGTTGCAGGGTAAGCATTTTGAATTTTGGTACTACCAGGAAGGTGTTGAGAATTGAAAGATCCAGGATTGGGCGCCAAGAGCCAAGAAGCTGTTGCAGGGTAAGCATTTTGAATTTTGGTACCACCAGGAAGGTGTTGAGAATTGCAAGATCCAGGATTGGGTGCCAAGACCTCTCTTTCCTGGGTACCAGGAAGAGTCCGGAGTAGAACCCCTGACCCCTCTGTTCTACTGGAACCGGCTGAATAGCTCTGATATTGAGCAGGGAAGCTACTTGGCTTTCAGCCTCTGTCCACTGGTTTGGAGGAAGGTTTGGGAACCCTCTTGAGGTTGGCAGTGAATGGAAATAAAATTTGTACCCTGGGATACAATGTTGAGGACCCACCGGTCCTGTGTGATGGACATCCAATTTTTTGCATGAAGGGCAAGTTTTCCTCCTAGGGGCATAAGCAATTAGACAGGGCTGGGGAGTGGAATAAAGAAGTCATTGCGAGTTTTTTCCTTAAGGAGGTGGCTTTCCACTCCCTGCTTTAGAGATGGGGGCACTCCATTGCTTAAATCTCTGCATACCCACAGACTGTGGTCTGTTTCCCCTGGGTCTGGTTTGAGAAGGCCTGGAGGGGGCTGGAAAGGACCAGTGTTTGGAAGGGCAATGCCTACTGAATCTAGGGGGTTGCACTTGTAAGAAATCTTTAGCAGTCTGCACAGTCTTAGCTTTTTCTTCCATCTTTTTAAGAACCTCTTCTGCTTTGGTACCAAACAAACTGTCCTTGTTCAAAGGAGTGTCTACTAAGTTTGATTTGACATGGTCTGGCAAGGTTTGCTCCTTGAGCCAAGCATGTCTTCTCCGTACAGATCCAGTGACTGCTGCCCAGCAAGATGCTTCTAGGGCATCAAGGCCACACTACAAAGTGTGCTTACTGACTTGGCTTGCAGAGTGCATAAGCTCCTGCAATTCTTTATTTTCCGCACAGTCTGTAAAGGTTGCCACTTTTTGTTTAATAAGTACCATAATATGCTGCTGGTACTTCAGCATGTGAAACTGACAATTGAATGACCTAATAGCAAGAGATGCAGAGGTATATACCTTCTTACCCCATGGGGTACTTAGCTTTAGAAGACTTCAGGATTATTCAATTCGTAAATGAAAATTCTGGTAGCGGCTGACCGGCACTTGCAATCTGCTTCTGGCTCTTTGGCAAGAAAGACTGATGTAATGACTTCGGCTGTCTGTTTTTATACCCCTGACAACCTGACGTCAGTCCTGGAGTGACAGCATCCAACGCAGAAATACCAAGTCTCTGGTATTCAGTCCGTCTGACGGTTATCTGCAGGCAAATAACCCAAGTGTGATGACTGCAACAGTGACACACGAAGAACATCTGTTATTCCTAAGCATCTCACCAGAAGTAAAGTATACGGATTTAGGGATTTAGATGGAATGGGTTACAAAGAGTCATGTACGGAACCAGAGAGCAGCTAGGCATGCAGACAGAAAGGAAGACGGATAAACAGCCAAGGAAAGCAGAGGGAATGCAGGAAGAATGTGATGAAACTGGATGTAATCAGAACAACAGAGAGTGACATGAATAAGCAATCAATAAGAACATTTGTAGGTGAAATGAAGGGGGAGAGCAGCAATGGGCGACATAAGCAGGAAAAAAACAAAGCCTGATAAGACTCGCACTAGAAAAAAATAAAGAGAAGGCTACACTTCACAAATAGCTGAGAACTCAGCCCAGGGGGAGAAAACAAGGGTTTTAAAAAGTGGTGAGGGATCTGGGTGATGCTCAGTAATGGCAGATGTCAGGGCTAGAATAGCCAGTTGGAAGAACCAAACAATAGGACGTGAGGCTGACATGGTGGGTGTAATGGGACATGAGGCTGAGACAGCTGGTGTAACAAAAGCATATGCCAGTTACAGGTGAGGATCACTAAACAATGGGACATGAGGCTGACACGGCTGGAGTAAAAAAGCATAAGACAGTTAAAGGTGAGGATCACTAAACAATGGGACGTGAGGATGACACAACTGGTGTAATAGAAGCATAAGACAGTTACAGGTGAGGATCACCAAAGGATGGGATATGAGGCTGACACGGCTGATGTAATAGAAGTATAAGACAGTTGCAGGTGAGGATCACCAAACAATGGCATGTGAGGCTGACATAGCTATTGTAATAGAAGCATAAGAAAAGTACAGGTGAGGATCACCAAACAATGGGATGTGAGGCTGACACTGTGGGTGTAATGGGATGTGAGGCTGACACGGTTGGTGTAATAGAAGCAGAAGACAGTTAGAAGTGAGGATCACCAAACAATGTGATGTGAGGTGGACATGCCTGGCGTAAAAGAACCATAAGACAGTTACAGGTGAGGATGACCAAACAATGGGACGTGAGGCTGACACGGTGGGTGTAATGGGACATGAGGCTGACATGGCAGGTGTAACAGAAGCACAAGACAGATACGGGTGAGGTTCACCAAACAATGGGACGTGAAGCTGACACTGCGGCTGTAATGGGACATGAGGCTGATACGGCCATTGTAACGGAAGCACAAGACAGTTACAGGTGAGGATCACCAAACAGTGAGACATGAGGCTGACACAGCTGGTGTAATAGAAACACAAGACAGTTATAGGTGAGGATCACCAAACAGTGGGACATGAGGCTGACACGGCTGGTGTAATAGAAGCACAAGACAGTTGCATATGAAGATCACCAAACAATGGGACGTGAGGCTGACATGGCAGGTGTAACAGAAGCATAACACAGTTACAGGTGAGGATCACGAAACAAAGGGACATTAGGCTGACACTGTGGGTATAATGGGACGTGAGGCTGAAACAGTGTGCGTAACGGATGCACAAGACAGTTACAGGTGAAGATCACCAAACAATGGGACGTGAGGCTGAGACTGCTGGTGTAACAGAAGCACAAGAGAGTTACAGGTGAATATGAGCAAACAATGGGACGTGAGGCTGACACGGCAGGTGTAACAGAAGCAACAGACAGTTACAGGTGAGGATGACCAAACAATGGGACATGATGCTGTCACAGATGGTGTAATAGAAGCACAAGACAGTTACAGGTGAGGCTCACCAAACAATGGGATGTGAGGCTGGCATGACTGGTGTAATAGAAGCATAAGTGAGTTACAGATGAGGATCACCAAACAATGGCACATGAGGTTGACACAGGTGGTGTAATAGAAGCATACGACAGTTACAGGTGAGGATCACCAAACAATGGGACATGAGGCTGACATGGTGGGTGTAGTGGGACGTGAGGCTGGCACAGCAGGTGTAACAGAAGCATAAGGCAGTTACAGGTGAGAATCACCAAACAATGGAAAGTGAAGCTAACATGGCTGGTGTAATAAAAGCATAAGACAGTTACAGGTATGGATCACCAAACAATGGGACATGAGGGTGACATGGCTGGTGTAAAAGAAGCATAAGACAGTTACAGGTGAGGATCACCAAACAATGGGACATGAGGCTGATACAGCGGGTGTACTGGGACGTGAGGCTGACACGGCAGGTGTAACAGAAGCACAAGACAGTTACAGATGAGGATCACCAAACAATGGGATGTGAGGCTGACATGAGGATCACCAAACAATAGGATGTGAGGCTGACATGGCTGGAGTGTCAGAAGCATAAGACTTTTACAGGTGAGGATCAGCACACAATGGGACATGAGGCTGACACGGCTGGAGTAATAGAAGTATCAGACAGTTACAGGTGAGGATCACCAAACAGTGGGACGAGAGGCTGACACGGCTGGTGTAATAAAAGCATAAGACAGTTACAGGTTTGTATCACCAAACAATGGGACGTGAGGCTGACACGGCGGATGTAACAGAAGCACAAGACAGTTACAAGTGAGGATCACCAAACAATGGGATGTGAGGCTGACACGGCTCATGTAATAGAAGCATAAGATAGTTACAGGTAAGGATCAACAAACAATGGGAGATGAGGCTGACATGGCTGGTGTAATACAAGCATAAGATAGTTACAGGTGAGGATCACCAAACAATGGGACATGAGGCTGAGACTGCTGGTGTAAAAGTTACAGATGAAGATAAAAACACAATGGGACGTGAGGCATGGCAGGTTTAACAGAGGCAAAAGGCAGTTACAGGTGAGGATCACGAAACAATGAGACATGAGGCTGACACGGCTGGTGTAATGGGATGTGAGGCTGACAGGACTGGTGTAACAGAAGCATAAGACAGTTACATGTGAGGATCACCAAACAATGGGACATGAGACTGACATGGCTTGTGTAATAGATGCATAAGACAGTTACAGGTGAGGATCACCAAACAATGGGACATGAGGCTGACACGGTGGGTGTAACAGAAGCACAAGACAGTTACACGTGAGAATCACCAAATAATCGAATGTGAGGCTGACACAGCTGATGTAACAGAAGCATAAGACAGTTACAGTGAGCATCACCAAGCAATGGGACATGAGGCTGACATGGCTGGTGTAATACAAGCATAAGACAGTGACAAGTGAGGATCGCCAAGCAATGGGACGCGAGGCTGACATGGCTGGTGTAATAAAAGCATAAGACAGTTACAGGTGAGGATCACCAAACAATGGGACATGAGGCTGACACGACTGGTGTAATAGAAGCATAAGACAGGTATGGTGTGGACCACCAAACAATGGGATGTGAGGCTGACACGGCTCATGTAATAGAATTATACGACAGTTACAGGTGAGGATCAAAAAATAATGGGACGCGAGGCTGACACAACTGGTGCAATAAAAGCATAAGACAGTTACAGGTGAGGATCAGCAAACAATGGGACGTGAGGCTGACATGGCTGGTGTAACAAAAGCATAAAACAGTAACAGGTGAGGATCACCAAACAATGGGACATGAGGGTGACATGGCTGGTGTAAAAGAAGCATAAGACAGTTACAGGTGAGGATCACCCAACAATGGGACAGGAGGCTGACACGGCTGGTGCAATGGGACATGAGGCTCACACAGCTGGTTGATTAGAAGCATAAGACAGTTACAGGTGAGGATCACCAAACAATGGGACGTGAGGGTGACAGGGTTGGTGTAACCAATGCATAAGACAGTTACAGGTGAAGATCACCAAAGAATGGGACATGAGGCTGACACGTCTGGTGTAATAGAAGCATAAAACAGTTGCATGTGAGTCACCAAACAATGGGACGTGAGGCTGACATGGCTGGTGTAAAAGAAGCATAAGACAGTTACAAGTGAGGATCACCAAACAATGAGACGGGAGGCTGACACTGCTGGTGTAACAGAACTATAAGACAGTTACTGGTGAGGATCACCAAACAATGGTACGTGAGGCTGACACTGTGGGTGTAATGGGACATAACGCTGACACAGTTGGTGTAACGGATGCACAAGACAGTTACAGGTGAGGATCACCCAACAATGGAACATGAGGCTGACACGGTGGGTGTAACAGAAGCATAAGACAGTTACATGTGAGGATCACCAAACAGCGGGACGTGAGGCTGACGTGGCTGGTGTAATAGAAGCAGAAGACAGTTACAGGTGAGTATCACCAAACAATGAGACAGAAGGCTGACACGGCTGGTGTAACAGAAGCATAAGACAGTTACAGGTGAGTATCACCAAACAATGGGATGTGAGGCTGACACGACTGGTGTAATAGAAGCATAATACAGTTACAGGTGGGTGTAATGGGACGTGAGGCTGACATGGTGGGTGTAACAGAAGCACAAGACAGATACGGGTGAGGATTACCAAACAATGGGATGTGAGGCTGACACGGTCATTGTAAAGGAATCAGAAGATAGTTACAGGTAAGGATCACCAAACAGTGGGACATGAGGCTGACACGGCTGGTGTAATAGAAGCATAAGACAGTTGCATGTGAGGATCACCAAACAATGGGATGTGAGGCTGACACAGCTGGTGAAATAGAAGCATAAGGCAGTTACAGGTGAGGATCGCCAAACAATGGGGCATGAGGCGGACAGGGCTGGTGTAACAGAAGCATAAGACAGTTACAGGTGAGGATCACCAAGCAATGGGATGTGAGGCTGACACGGTGGGTGTAATGGATGCACAAGACAGTTACAGGTGAGCATCACCAAACAATGGGACGTGAGGCTGAGACTGCTGGTGTAACAGAAGCACAAGAGAGTTACAGGTGAAGATGAGCAAACAATGGGATGTGAGGCTGACATGGCAGGTGTAACAGAAGCACAAGACACTTACAGGTGAGGATCACCAATCAATGGGACATGAGGCTGACGTGGCTGGTGTAATAGGAGCACAAGACAGTTACAGGTGAGGATCACCAAACAATGGGATGTGAGGCTGACACGCCTAGTGTAATGGGACGCAAGGCTGACATGGCTGGTGTAATGGGACACGAGGTTGACACGGCTGGTGTAGTGGGACGCAAGGCTGACATGCCTGGTGTAATGGGATGCGAGGCTGACACGGCTGGTGTAGTGGGATGCAAGGCTGACATGCCTGGTGTAATGGGACGCGAGGCTGACATGCCTGGTGTAATGGGACGTGAGGCTGACGTGCCTGGTGTAATGGGACGCGAGGCTGACGTGCCTGGTGTAAGGAGACGTGAGGCTGACATGGCTTGTGTAATGGGATGTGAGGTGACATGGCTGGTGTAATAGAAGTGTAAACAGTTGCAGGTGAGGATTACCAAACAATGGAACATGAGGCTGACACAGCTGGTGTAATAGAAGCATAAGACAGTTACAGGTGAGAATAACCAAACAATGGGATGTCAGGCTGACATGGCTGGTGTAGTGGGATGCGTGGCTGACATGGCTGGTGTAATGGGACGCGTGGCTGACATGGCTGGTTTAATGGGACGCGAGGCTGACAAGGCTAGTGTAATAGAAGTATAAAACAGTTACTGGTGAGGATCACCAAACAATGGGACGGGAGGCTGACATGGCAGGTGTAACAGAAGCATAAGACAGTTACAGGTGAGGAACACCAAACAATGGGATGTGAGGCTGACACTGTGGGTGTAATGGGATGTGAGGCTGACATGGTGGATGCAACGAATGCACAAGACAGTTACAGGTGAGGATCACCAAACAATGGGACGTGAGGCTGAGACTGCTGGTGTAACAGAAGCACAAGAGAGTTACAGGTGAAGATGAGCAAACAATGGGATGTGAGGCTGACATGGCAGGTATAACAGAAGCACAAGACACTTACAGGTGAGGATCACCAATCAATGGGACATGAGGCTGACGTGGCTGGTGTAATAGGAGCACAAGACAGTTACAGGTGAGGATCACCAAACAATGGGATGTGAGGCTGACACGCCTAGTGTAATGGGACGCAAGGCTGACATGGCTGGTGTAATGGGACATGAGGCTGACACAGCTGGTGTAGTGGGACGCAAGGCTGACATGCCTGGTGTAATGGGATGCGAGGCTGACACGGCTGGTGTAGTGGGACGCAAGGCTGACATGCCTGGTGTAATGGGACGCGAGGCTGACATGCCTGGTGTAATGGGATGTGAGGCTGACGTGCCTGGTGTAATGGGACGCGAGGCTGATGTGCCTGGTGTAAGGAGACGTGAGGCTGACATGGCTTGTGTAATGGGATGTGAGGTGACATGGCTGGTGTAATAGAAGTGTAAACAGTTGCAGGTGAGGATTACCAAACAATGGAACATGAGGCTGACACAGCTGGTGTAATAGAAGCATAAGACAGTTACAGGTGAGAATCACCAAACAATGGGATGTCAGGCTGACATGGCTGGTGTAGTGGGATGCGTGGCTGACATGGCTGGTGTAATGGGACGCGTGGCTGACATGGCTGGTTTAATGGGACGCGAGGCTGACAAGGCTAGTGTAATAGAAGTATAAAACAGTTACTGGTGAGGATCACCAAACAATGGGACGGGAGGCTGACATGGCAGGTGTAACAGAAGCATAAGACAGTTACAGGTGAGGAACACCAAACAATGGGACATGAGGCTGACACTGTGGGTGTAATGGGACGTGAGGCTGACATGGTGGATGCAACGAATGCACAAGACAGTTACAGGTGAGGATCACCAAACAATGGGACGTGAGGCTGAGACTGCTGGTGTAACAGAAGCACAAGAGAGTTACAGGTGAAGATGAGCAAACAATGGGACGTGAGGCTGACACGGCAGGTGTAACAGAAGCACAAGACAGTTACAGGTGAGGATCAACAAACAATGGGACGCGAGGCTGACACGGCTGGTGTAATAGAAGCATAAGAGAGTTACAGGTGAGTATCACCAAATAATGGGACATGAGGCTGACACAGCAGGTGTAACAGAAGCATAAGACTGTTACAAGTGAGGATCACCAATCAATGGGATGTGAGGCTAACATGCCTTGGCATAACAGAAGCATAAGACAGTTACAGGTGAGGATCACCAAACAATGGGCCGTGAGGCTGACATGGTGGGTGTAATGGGACGTGAGGCTGACATGCTGGGTGTAACAGAAGCACAAGACAGACACGGGTAAGGATTGCCAAACAATGGGACATGAGGCTGACATGGTCATTGTAACTGAAGCAAAAAATAGTTACAGGTGAGGATCACCAAACAGTGGGACATGTGACACGGCTGTTGTAATAGAAGCATAAGACAGTTGCATGTGAGGATCACCAAACAATGAGACATGAGGCTGACACGGTTGGTGTAAAATAACCATAAGACAGTTACAGGTGAGGATCAAGACAGTTACAGGTGAGGATCACCAAACAATGGGACATGAGGCTGACACTGTGGGTGTAATGGGATGTGGGTGTAATGGGATGTGAGGCTGACACGGTAGGTGTAACGGATGCACAAGATAGTCACAGGTGAGGATCACCAAACAATGGGACGTGAGGCTAAGACTGCTGGTGTAACAGAAGCACAAGAGAGTTACAGGTGAAGATGAGCAAACAATGGGACATGAGGCTGACGTGGCTGGTGTAATAGGAGCACAAGACAGTTACAGGTGAGGATCACCAAAGAACGGGATGTAAGGCTGACACGGCTGGTGTAATGGGACGCGAGGCTGACACGGCTGGTGTAATGGGACGCGAGGCTGACACGGCTGGTGTAATGGGATGCGAGGCTGACACGGCTGGTGTAATGGGATGTAAGGCTGACGTAGCTGGTGTAAGGAGACGTGAGGCTGACATGGCTGGTGTAATGGGACGCGAGGTTGACATGGCTGGTGTAATAAAAGTGTAAACAGTTGCAGGTGAGGATTACCAAACAATGGGACATGAGGCTGGCATGGCTGGTGTAACAGAAGCATAAGACAGTTACAGGTGAGGATCACGAAACAATGGGATGTCATGCTGACACAACTGGTGTAATGGGATGTATAGCTGACACGGCTGGTGTAATGGGACACGAGGCTGACCTGGCTGGTGTAATGGAATGCGAGGCTGACAAAGCTGGTGTAATAGAAGCATAAGACAGTTACAGGTGAGGATCACCAAACAATGGGCTGTGAGGCTGACACGGTGGGTGTAATAGGACGTGAGGCTGACATGGTGGGTGTAACAGAAGCACAAGACAGATACGGGTGAGGATTACCAAACAATGGGATGTGAGGCTGACACGGTCGTTGTAATGGAATCAGAAGATAGTTACAGGTAAGGATCACCAAACAGTGGGACATGAGGCTGACACGGCTGGTGTAATAGAAGCATAAGACAGTTGCATGTGAGGATCACCAAACAATGGGACGTGAGGCTGACATGGCTGGTGTAAAAGAACCATAAGACAGTTACAGTGAGGATCACCAAACAATGGGACGGGAGGCTGACACAGCTGGTGAAATAGAAGCATAAGACAGTTACAGGTGAGTATCGCCAAACAATGGGGCATGAGGTGGACATGGCTGGTGTAACAGAAGCATATAAGACAGTTACAGGTGAGGATCACCAAGCAATGGGACGTGAGGCTGACACTGTGGGTGTAATGGGATGTGAGGCTGACATGGTGGATGTAACAGATGCACAAGACAGTTACAGGTGAGGATCACCAAACAATGGGACGTGAGGCTGAGACTGCTGGTGTAACAGAAGCACAAGAGAGTTACAGGTGAAGATGAGCAAACAATGGGACATGAGGCTGACGTGGCTGGTGTAATAGGAGCACAAGACAGTTGCAGGTGAGGATCACCAAAGAACGGGATGTAAGGCTGACACGGCTGGTGTAATGGGACGCGAGGCTGACACGGCTGGTGTAATGGGACGCGAGGCTGACACGGCTGGTGTAATGGGATGCGAGGCTGACACAGCTGGTGTAATGGGATGTAAGGCTGACGTAGCTGGTGTAAGGAGACGTGAGGCTGACATGGCTGGTGTAATGGGACGCGAGGTTGACATGGCTGGTGTAATAAACATGTAAACAGTTGCAGGTGAGGATTACCAAACAATGGGACATGAGGCTGGCATGGCTGGTGTAACAGAAGCATAAGACAGTTACAGGTGAGGATCACGAAACAACGGGATGTCATGCTGACACAACTGGTGTAATGGGATGTGTAGCTGACACGGCTGGTGTAATGGGACACGAGGCTGACCTGGCTGGTGTAATGGAATGCGAGGCTGACAAAGCTGGTGTAATAGAAGCATAAGACAGTTACAGGTGAGGATCACCAAACAATGGGCTGTGAGGCTGACACGGTGGGTGTAATAGGACGTGAGGCTGACATGGTGGGTGTAACAGAAGCACAAGACAGATACGGGTGAGGATTACCAAACAATGGGATGTGAGGCTGACACGGTCGTTGTAATGGAATCAGAAGATAGTTACAGGTAAGGATCACCAAACAATGGGACGTGAGGCTGACATGGCTGGTGTAAAAGAACCATAAGACAGTTACAGTGAGGATCACCAAACAATGGGACGGGAGGCTGATACAGCTGGTGAAATAGAAGCATAAGACAGTTACAGGTGAGTATCGCCAAACAATGGGGCATGAGGTGGACATGGCTGGTGTAACAGAAGCATATAAGACAGTTACAGGTGAGGATCACCAAGCAATGGGACGTGAGGCTGACACTGTGGGTGTAATGGGATGTGAGGCTGACATGGTGGATGTAACAGATGCACAAGACAGTTACAGGTGAGGATCACCAAACAATGGGACGTGAGGCTGAGACTGCTGGTGTAACAGAAGCACAAGAGAGTTACAGGTGAAGATGAGCAAACAATGGGACGTGAGGCTGACATGGCAGGTGTAACAGAAGCACAAGACACTTACAGGTGAGGATCACCAATCAACGGGACGTGAGGCTGATGTGGCTGGTGTAATAGGAGCACAAGACAGTTACAGGTGAGGATCACCAAACAATGGGATGTGAGGCTGACACGCCTAGTGTAATGGGATGCGAGGCTGACACGGCTGGTGTAATGGGATGCAAGGCTGACACGGCTGGTGTAATGAGACGCGAGGCTGACACGGCTGGTGTAATGGGACGCGAGGCTGACATGCCTGGTGTAATGGGACGTGAGACTGACGTGCCTGGTATAATGGGACGCAAGGCTGATGTGCCTGGTGTAAGGAGACGTGAGGCTGACATGGTTTGTGTAATGGGACGCAAGGCTGACACGGCTGGTGTAATGAGACGCGAGGCTGACACGGCTGGTGTAATGGGACGCGAGGCTGACATGCCTGGTGTAATGGGACGTGAGACTGACGTGCCTGGTATAATGGGACGCAAGGCTGATGTGCCTGGTGTAAGGAGACGTGAGGCTGACATGGTTTGTGTAATGGGACGTGAGGTTACATGGCTGGTGTAATAGAAGTGTAAACAGTTGCAGGTGAGGATTACCAAACAATTGAACATGAGGCTGACACAGCTGGTGTAATAGAAGCATAAGACAGTTACAGGTGAGAATCACCAAACAATGGGATGTCAGGCTGACATGGCTGGTGTAGTGGGACGCGTGGCTGACACGGCTGGTGTAATAGGACGCATGGCTGGTTTAATGGGATGCGAGGCTGACAAGGCTAGTGTAATAGAAGTATAAAACAGTTACTGGTGAGGATCACCAAACAACGGGATGGGAGGCTGACATGGCAGGTGTAACAGAAGCATAAGACAGTTACAGGTGAGGATCACCAAACAATGGGATGTGCGGCTGACATGGCTGGTGTAATGGGATGTGAGGCTGACACGGCTGGTGTAATGGGACGTGAGGCTAACACTGCTGGTGTAATGGGATGTGAGGCTGACAAGGCTAGTGTAATAGAAGTATAAAACAGCTACAGGTGAAGATCACCAAACAATGGGACGTGAAGCTGACATGGTTGGTGTAATAGAAACATAAGACAGTTACAGGTGAGCATCACCAAACAATGGGATGTGCGGCTGACATGGCTGGTGTAATGGGACGCGAGGCTGACACAGCTGGGTTACTGCCACAGGGATGGCATTACCATACAGAAGGCAAGTAAAGCCATACAACGCAGTGATGCTGAGAAGTTGGCCACCACTGGTCTAACAGCCTCATTTCAACCCATGCAAGAATAAATTGCTGTACCTGGCAAATGACAAGCAAGGGACAGAGTACACAACTGAAGGAGTAAAGGAGCTCAGAGTGAGTGACAGCTGTACTGACTGTGGATCACTAGTAAATGCAATAAAACACTACTGACTGTGGATCACTAGTAGCTGCAATAAAACTCTACTGACTGTGGATCACTAGTTGTGTGTCTTTCGGCTTTTCCCGGTTAGGGGTCGCCACAGCGAAACTCTGGTCCACTAATGATTGGCAGTAGATATTTACATGCCGAGTTGCCGGCCCTGATGCACAACCTTCAACGAAGGTACGCCCATTCACGCATGTCTCCACACAGAAGATGCTCTAGCTGAGAATCGAACAGGACAACGTCTTACTGTGAGGCGACAACGCTACCATAGCACCACCACCGCAGTTACTGTGGCTCACTAGTAATGGTAATAAAACACTACTGACTGTGGATCACTAGTAGCTTTTCAAAGTTATCACAAGCATGCCTCTCCGGATGGGGTTTCACGGTTCTTCCCCTTGATGCCCTTGGCTGAGGCTATAGTTTGTACAGGGAAGGATGTAGTCTAAAGAGGGGACAGGGTAAAGTACCAGCTGAACTTCCATGGAGATTTTCATTGGACACTCACCCCCATGATGCAAACCATGTAATCAAGGGAAGGGGAGACTAGGAGTTGCCCTCAAAGAGAAAAAACCCACGGCCGGTGCAGGGCAGCAGAGCACGTCCCACATGAGATTAGGAATCACAGTGGCCTTAATTGGAATTCAGTAACCGTCCAGGGGTAGAAGAGGACTGGCGTTGTATGGGAGGCACTAAAGATGGTTGCCAGAATGAAGCAGAGGTGATAGCATCCCCAACCCAAAATTAACAGTTATCACAACCTGAAGGAGTGACTACTGGCCACATCTTTAGTGGGAAAATCTCCAGTAATCTGCACCTTAAGACTCTAAAATTGCAGAGTGGTCCTAGGTATAATTTAAATATTTACAGTTCATGGAGAATTAATGTGGTAATAGATTGTCTTGAGAAAGTTCATGTTTTGACAAACAGAAGTTGACCACAAGTTCAGATTTTTACTACTAAGATATAACTGTGTGTGTGTGTGTGTGTGTGTGTGTGTGTGTGTGTGTGTGTGTGTGTGTGTGTGCGTGCATGTGTAACCACAGGGATCTCCAGTTAACTGCACCGAGCTAAAGATCAAAATTGTCTACTCAACATTTCCTAAGAACATTTAAGAGTTCTTTAGGGTGTGTACAGATCAAAGCACTGAATATTTGTTGAGCCTTAGCACAGCAGTGGCG